>NW_027526295.1:182212695-182323955 GCF_048455015.1 Haemaphysalis longicornis
CGTTTTAGTTTGCTGTTTTGATCCGCGGAGCTGTGTGAGCTGCCTGCAGCGGTGTCCTGGCGCGCGTTAGTGACAGACGGAACCTGAAAAAACAATCTCGTCGCTCAGGTCATTGCTTCCGCCGCGCACAGGTTCGCACTGTATTCCTCCGTGGCGCGCACGTGTCAGCCCTGAGCTGCGTGCCTTATACAGATGCTGGAAACGCTCGAATACGCGAGTAAATTCCCGCCATCCTGGGAGAAGGAATTTATGCGCCGAGCTTATATGTCAAAGAAATACGGGGAAAGTCAGGGTTGATCCGTGCGGTTTTCGCCCGGATGAAGTCGAAATACTCCTTTGTTTAGTTCGAAAGAACTAGGCTTCAGTACAGCTCCGTTCCAGCGACAAAGACTTGTTTTAAATAAAAAAAAAAAACGCTACAAGTATTGACAAACTTTAAAATTTCGCGCCACAGTGAGCTGTTATGGGAAGGAGTGACGTCATATGGGCCAGCACTAAAAACCTAATTTTCAGTGTTTTAACTGCACTTCAGCATTCAAGTGATGCGATCAAACGGAACTAGGGGCCCACTACAATCGTCGAGCCGCCAATCGCACCAGCAAGATTCTGTGACGTCATAGAAAAGTTTCCCGAAAGTGGCTAGGGAGTCGCCACTGTTTCGCGTGTTTTATTTAATATATCCACTATTTGTTGGAGGTTTGAGATAAAATTGGTATCATTGTTCTCGAGACAAAGCAGTCTTTCTAAGGAACGAAAGTTGTGTTTTGTACAAAACTCCATGGCCCCTTTAAATTAAGTGCGTAGAACATGTTTGCCTAATGTCCAGAGAAAACTGAATGTGGCGGAAAGTTCGAATTTGCGAGGGATACGGGGCCCGTAATGGGAGATGTGCGGGTACCGGCAAATCGGCGTGGTTCAGTTGTGTGGTTTGGATAAAATCAGTAATGAAGGCGTTGTACACCCGTTATATACATTTCCCTGGCGTCGTGGGGTAACGTAATGTGTCGCGGAGTTTAGGGAAAATGATGGAGACATTAGGTTAAGCTTTTATTGATGTGTGGTCGAAATTGGAAATGTTCACGCCGCGACAGCGTGCAAAAACGTGCGTCCCCTTACATGGTAGAGAGTTTTCGCGTTAAACGAACAAAGAAGGGCGACCGCGTCTAACTACTGGTTTATTTTTCCTCGGAAGAAACACGCTTACTTGGTCTTCAGATCTGCGCTCGACGCAGAACGGACATTACTTGCTCTGTAGGGAATAAATTGCGCCCACAGTTGTTTCGAATATGTCGCGGAGCTCGTGTAAACAAAGCTGCCCGCTTTTGTTTCTTTCCTCTGAGCAGGAGCTATTGTAAACACAACGTAGCGTGATGGACAAAGGACAACGAAGGTCGTGTTGCGCAAAATGAAGGCCTTCCGTTGTGCTCTGGCAGTTGGAGCCACGGATTGAGAACCTTATTTTAGTGACACTGGTGGCTACCGTTGTCCAAGTTTTTCCTTGCGATGGTTAATCAAGCTTCCCGGAAGCTTTCTCTGAAACGGGAACCGATTTCAGAATCAATGATTGAAACATGAGGACCATTGCATCCTGCCTCGCGGTAAAACTCGACCCGCCGAGGTGGCGGATCGTCCTTTAAAGGAGCCATGAAGAGAAAATACAACTTCGTTTAATTTGAAAGAACTAGGATTCAGTATCTCACTCAGCTCCATTACAGCCCCAAAGATGTTTTTTTAACGAAAAAAAAGCAATTTAGTATTTAAAAATTTCAAATTTCGCGCCACAGTGACGTGATATGAGCAAGAATGACGTCATACGGGCCAACAATAAAACAATTTTCAGTGCGTTAACTGCAGGTTAGCATTCAAGTGATGAGGTCAAATGGAACTGGAGGCCCCATTACAGACGTCCAGTCATGTGTCGTCGCGACAGGTGAGTTAGGCGGCCGCCAATCGCACAAACAAGGTTCCGTGACGTCATAGAAAAGTTGCGGGAAATTGGCTAGGGGGTCGCGACTGCTTCACACGTTTTCTTTCATATCTCCGTTATTTGTTCGAAGATTGCGATGATATTGGTATCATTGTTATCGGGACTAAGCAGCCTTTCTAATAAACCCAACTTGTATTTTCTCTTCATGGCTCCTTTAAGGAGGTCGTTCGCTCGTATATAGCCGCGTTTACATGAATGCGACACAATGCGATAGCAGCGCGTCAGATTTCCTAGCGCATCAGGAGTAATGCGATGCGCTAGCGTTTACATGTAGCGCATTACCCCTGGGCGCGATGGTGGCGCCATTCGGTGTCGCACATCGAAGGTTAAAGCAGCGTTTCTGGCGCTTCCAAAGCTCCCGGCACGGCTGGTTCTGTTCTTTTTTCATGACTCGCATTTTCTGGCGTCTTACACTCGATTTAGACGTTTTTAAATGCAAAGCTGCGTTTGCAGGGCTTACTTTTCTTGTCGACATAATTTCTAATGCGATGCGCTCGCGTTTACATGCACTTCGAAAGTCGACTTACGCGTCTCAATCCAGCCCGGTCTGGCGCATTAATGCGACGCGCTTTCCTAGCGCATTAGCTCCGTTTACATGGATGCGATGCGATAGAAAACTGATGCGATGCGATGCGATGCGCCACTTGTCGCATTCATGTAAACGCGGCTTATGTAACATCTCGCCGCCGAGGCAAGCCATCCCCGACGTCGTCGACGGGGCACAGCCCGTATTTTCATTCCGAAGGTTCCCAGTACGCCGAGTGGTAAGAAGGGGGGCGTCTGGCGCGTCGTATACTGCCACTGCGGGGGGATTTCTGGCCAATCGCGTTCGTCGTCCGTGGCCTCGAGACCTTTTGTTCGGTCGCGAAGCCGGCGCGCGAAGCCGGCGCCGCCGCGATTCCCTCGTCGGCAGTGAGCTTGACTCGGAGGACTCGCTACACTACGCCCTTGTCCCACGCATGACGCCATTATGATTGCCGCCCCTGCTGCTCTTTCTTTAGTTTTCCACCAGCCGGTCTCCCTTGCTTCGCAGGTTCCCTTTCTCCCCCTCGCCGCGGCTTCTGTGTCTTTTAGGTGGCCGCTGGATTCGTTTGTTTCTTCGACGGCGCTGCTGACGTAGGTCTTGCGACGTTTCTTGCCCTTCGGCGTGGTATTTACTGCGCTGGAACTCTCACTTTCGTTTTATTGTTCATGCGGAGCGTCGCAGTGCGCTTCCGGAATCGTAGCTGCGCGATCGACGGTGTTTGACGTGATGGCGCGGGTCGGTCTGATCACCGGTACAGAGAATTAGGCGCCTTTACCTCCTTTACCGCCTTCCCCCGCCCTAACTATACCTTGAGTCACCCCTTCTGAATAAGGAATAATAATTATATCATTATTGTTCGATTTAGATCTCAGGACTGGCAGAATGGTTTCGCTACAGCGACTTTATGTAAATTGTGGGACCGTTATATTACATTTTATTTGCACTGAAATTCTGAGATAAGAGGGACCTCTGCGACAACATCCAACCTTGCTTTTTTGTCCAATACTATTTTTTTTTATTTCGTTGTACCACTGATTTGCATTGGTGTTTTTGCATTGTTTATTGTAACTCCAGGATGTCAGAAAGTTGCCATCTGATTTTACTGTTTCCAGTATGCTACCTTCCGGATAGCATTCCAAAGTCGCTGTAGAACTGTGAGGCATACCATGCACATCGCTTGAACACGTCCTGAGCGCCCGCCCCCATGTGCGTGGTATAAGCACCACTGATGTATGATTGCTGGCTTTGGAGGCACATAGGAACTGGCTTGTCGCTTAAGGTGGTTGGCCTCCATCAAAAGTAAATTTAAAAAAATCGATTTTTTTTATTTGAGCATCCCCAAACACACATATAAACATTGCATAAAAATCGCCTCCCTATCATGATTAATATTTATGGAGTTGCAGCAACTTTTCTAGCTCTAACCCTGGAATTCAGCAAGCAAAAGTAAATTGTATTGGTTCTAGAATGAATAATTTTTCTTTTGTACATTCCTGTTTACAATATTTCTGATTGTCTTTAGTCTGTGTCGTTATTAACAGGTATTTTTATTCTTGTCAGCGCAATCATCATTGTTATAAAGTCTAAATCGGCCATAAGCTCAATAAATGTTTCTTACGCTGGTTGGACGTCGCCTTTCAACTTTGGCAGGGGCCAACGTCAGGGTTCATTTTATTTTGTATGTTTTTAAAATATCTCTAAGCAAGTAAGAATATGCCTTACGTTCCATGTATGATTGGTTTAGGAGCTACAGCGAGGATTTCAGCCTTTGCCCTCGTTTCACGAAACCAAGAATAATTTCCGAAATCCATCCTATTTCCATGGCATGTTGCCTATTTTCAGGTTTCTTTTATCGTATTTTGTCTGGAATATTATTAGCTTGTATTCTTGTAGTTGTCTGTGCATTTATTATACCTATAAAACAGATAAGATGTACGACAAGGATGTCTCGTGGTGAATGAATGTTGTTCACCACGATCGGACTGGTTTTCGTTTCTTGCAAGGAGTAAACTGCGACATTTACTTTGTTTCGTACTCTTCTGGTATTCTTAAACATTCAGAAACAAGTTACAAAAAAATTACGTCCCTATTATGATTATCTTGTTAGTTGCAGCTGGTTTTCTGGCTTTTTACCAAGTATTGCTGGTAAAACAAAACCGCATTGCTGGTTTTGCTGGTATTGAAACAAAACCGCATCCGTTCTGTAAATCACCTGCATTTGTACATAAACAAATTTCGCTCCATCTTATATTGCCACGGAAGCCCAAGCTATAATTTTGGTGAATTTTAGACCTCTATTTGTTGTTTGTGCTTTCTTTCACGCGGTTTCAAACTTTTACTTAGTTTTCTCAAAACAAGATTTTGCAACACTCGCGTTACGCGAACATTATTGCCTTTTTTTTCTTCAAATAAGTGATATGAAAATAAATTTGTTATTGCAGGCGTGACTAGCAAATCTGACGCATTTTTAGACAAAAATTAACTTTCAAAAATGAACGA
This sequence comes from Haemaphysalis longicornis, assembly GCF_048455015.1. Taxonomy (NCBI): domain Eukaryota; kingdom Metazoa; phylum Arthropoda; class Arachnida; order Ixodida; family Ixodidae; genus Haemaphysalis; species Haemaphysalis longicornis. The sequence goes on from NW_027526295.1 coordinate 182,217,708, forward strand.
TAACTTTTTTTTTGTAGTTTATCACGCTAGAAAAACCATGCTGATTCAGCAGAAAAAAAAATTAGAACCGTGGATCGTGAATTAAAGAAATTCTGAATGGCCTACCACCTAAAACACAGTGATTCAGAATGTGACCGATTTTCTTTGGTGTATGACACTTACATATATCATGACACTGGATGTTTGCTTGGCTGCATAAACCGCCTACACAACTTCATTTGTTTTGGTTTCGTAATCAATTTTTTTCCCTATAGATAACTTGCACATGAACACCTTCGCTCCCCTTTCTCGTGACCCACTTCCAGCTTTTCTAGCGCTAGGAACGGTAAGAGCACCACCAGATAAGTGTGCAGCCTTTCGCCGTGCTTGTGGGTCACAAACAGGGCAGCTACGCTGACGTCACACTGCAAGCAATCTATTAAGACGAAGGGGAGGGGGGGGGGGGGGGGGGGGGGGGGCGCAAGGCAGATCACATTAGAAGCCACTCGGGCTTTTTATGTGCATATGTTAACAATGTCAAACGTGTGGTTATTTCTTTCATCCGGGAATCGCCACTCGTGCCGTACGTACACACCCTGCTTCGGATTCCGCGCTTTTGGAAGCGCAGTATCTATTTATTTGTTTTTTGTTTGTTTAATACATACTGCCAGCCACCTCTTGGTGGCCAAGGCAGGAGTGATACAAACTTGCATACTTGGAGCCGTGCAACACAGCACAGTTCACGGTACAGGAATAAAATCACCACATACATAACAGGCTTGCGTGGGACATGTATACTCGGGTTACAGGAGCAACACAAGAGCGGTATCGAAATGCAATCCAACTTTTGTTCACAACACGAAGTGGAAAAGCATGATAAGAGGAATTGAAACTGCACATGTGACCGGACAGCTTTTAGTACAAACAGGCAGTGGCAGCTGATAAGAATGCGTCCGTCGCTGCAATGCTGGCGACGTCACGGGGTAGTTCATTCCAATCGAAAATCGTTTGCGGAAAAAAGGGGTATTGTCGAGAATTTGTTTTTGTTAGCCGAATCACAATGGTTTTATCATGCTTGTTCCGAGTTTTTCGCGGTGTATTGTACTGCATGTAAGGAATTTTACGCGATGTAGCTTTCTACGGCATTCTAGTATTGAATAATTTATGCCGCTGACGCTGCGCGAACCCGCTTTCCTGGCCCGTTTCGGCGCGCATAATGGGGTCATGAACTGTGTGACATAAGTGCACCTTTAGCGCTCACGATCCGTCCACACGTGTAGTACGCTTATCTCGTGAACTCTTTCTCAGCGCGTAGCAGTTCTGCTGCCGTCAGCTGCGTTGTTTCTGCCGCCTTCGCGTGCAGCTAATTGGCCCTTCTAATCGACCGCTCACGCCTCCCGTCCAGTGGTCATCTAAAAGCGGCAGCTCGACACGGTGAACGCCTGGAAACCGGCATCACGTGCAAAAGAGACCAAAGATGGCCGTCGCGTCGTGCATTCCGCTCGTTTTGCGCGGAAAGCCGTGCCGTGGTTTGCCCTGGCTTGACCCGCGCTGTGCCGGGAGGTGATGCATATTCTTGGCGCCGGTTTCTCGTTTCAGGCGGCCAGGATGACGGCGGGTGTATTTTATCCCCGCGGGCTCGCGTAGAGATCGAAGTGCTCCACGATATCGCCGTGGAGTAAAGAAACGAACAAAACGAAAAAGAGCCTAAGGAGCGTACGCACCGTGGCTCATACCTGGAACCACGTTGTTGTCGTTACCCCCGTCGTGCATTTCGTTAGCCTCGTGGCTTATATAACGTTTTGCTGCTGAGCTCTTCCGTCTCTTACCGTCGTGGCCAAATCTGTTGCGGAAGCCACTCTGGCGTAAGCTAGGCTCTAGGGGCATAACTAAAGCGCCCAGGTATCAAGGTTCGTCTATTCTGTGTGTGTGTTTTTTTTTTTTCGTCCCTCGATTCAGTCATTCAGACAAAGGATGAAAAAATGCTGGAGAGAAGTGTATATAGGCAAAACCTTTGCAGACACTTCGTACATGTCAACACGTTCAGTCAAAAGAAAACATGCGTATTTGAGGCGAAACATCAATGCATAACTGGTACTAGGCAGTGTTCCTTAAACTGAAAATAAATGAGCACTGGATATTCGAAATAGCAAAAAAAAAAGCAAGGAAATGCGCGTTGAAAACAATATTTTGACCCAAAAATACGAAAAACCTCGCGCCCGAGCTTACGCCTCGTGGCGGTATTCCAAGTCCAACACTAATATACAACGCGCGAGCAGTGGAGCGCGGGAAAATTGAATTGGCTTTAGCAAACCTTCACCGTGTTTATCGCGGGAGGAGCGCTACTGGAAGGGAAAAGCGCGAGAGGTGGGCGGTGGAGAGAACAGAGGCATTTACCTTGCAGGCATTTGACGCAATGACGACATTTGCAGCGAAGTGAGCGGATACGCGGCCATTTTGTCGTGGTTGTTTTTATTCCGCAGCCTCGGCTGCTTTTATATGCAATGAGAACGGTCCGCAACCCTACCGCTTGTACCTTCCCGGAAGCGAGGGGGCGACAGCGTGCGACGCGTGCGTTGCCGTGAATGCCACTTGTCAGCGGTCAGTTTCCAGTGGAACGTTTGAAACTGTTCGCAGTTTCCACGCTACGCGATGGCTTTGCGGTGCCGGTAGACTTGAAGTGAACGAGCCAAATGCAGAAATGAACTGCAGCTGTCGGTTTACTGACACAGCAAGTCAACACTGGTTTTACGCGACAGGTGGTCTACTTCTGTGACCATGGCATCCGAAAGCAAGTTACGAGGCTAAACAAGTGTTTGTATGGTGAAGCTTGGAAAATGTTCATAGCTGTACGAGCGTTCAGTATCTTCACTTAGCGGAGACGCTTCATGCTCATGTTTTGTCAAGTGCATTGCAATGTCCGGGGCAATAAATGGATACAGCTGCTATGGCATCACTAGTGTCCAAAGTTTCGGAAATGACGGTGGTCAGAGAACGGTAGACACATGAGCAAGGCCACGCAGAAATGGCCGTGTCACACATATGCAGAGCCGAGAAATTGTTCGCGATCCCTCCGCAGACTTGGCACCGCGGCTGTCGCGCTTTTATGTCATGATGGCGAATTTAACTCTGAACCTGCATTGATACCAGAAGAAGGTGCCTTAAAAAAAATGGGGGCTTGAAAAGACAAGTGCGCGCTGAAACAGCAGTGCTGCCGGGGAATGTAATGTTGTGAATCCGGGTTCAGGAGTCCATTTTGGTAGCGTGACTGGTGTCCGTAGACGTTGATCAGGAGACCGAGCAGTGCTGATGGAGAAAATTTTATCCACGTGTTTACATGATGGGTACAAGCTTGGTCGCTGCGCCTCGAAACGAATCGCACAGCCAGCAACCCTCGGCGGCGCACACCGCCTTTTTTCACAGCGAAGTCCCAATAGTTCCCCTAGGGAATTCAACTGCAAAGGTCTGGTGCGATCACGGACCCACAAATCGAAACGCATAGGCCCCGCCCGCGCTCGAAGCCGTCCTGGTTGCTTTCCCACGTGACCACGAGGGAAAGGCTGAGACGGGAAGATCTTTTGTCCGAGCTCGATGCACAGTTGAGTGCCTGAGTCACGAAGCTCGCTCGATTTCACGGTCCGCGCTGCCAAAGTCGCCTCCTTTGTCACGCTGCTGTCTTCTTTCATTCGGAGAGTTGCAGGTGCGGGGATGACGCAGGGTTGACGAACCGTCTTCAGTGAGGAGTCGCACGTAGCACGAGCCTCTTCGGGGGCTGGCGACGAAAACACGCCGACGTCCCAGCTTGGGTGTGCCATGTCAGCAACCCGATCATAGGAGTAATCTCTACGTACATGCGCTAGCCATTTCCCCCTCTGGTTTCTCTGGCTGCTTTTCGTGCTTGCGTTCGCGCCTTCCCCGATTCGACGCGCGAACTATATATGGTGGACCTGTACTGCGCCTTTTTTTTTTTTTTTCCCCCGAGTATAAACACTGTCGCAGTGACCCAAAGAAATGAAAGAGCGTTACGCAGTGGCGCTTTCGCCGGGCCATGTACTACGAGTGAGCGAGTGATCCCGTCCGAGAAGCTTATCTATAGTAGTGTGTGCGTGTCCTATAGCCATTGATACGGCAACGCGGTCTTCGTAGTCTGCTCGGTGGTGTCGCGCACACTAATCTATCCTGCCCACGCGCATCTTTTACGTTGTTACACGTGCCCGGAAGAGAGAGAGGGGGGTTTCATGAGTCTAATTAGGCGAGGGTTACCACCCTCCTCCGATCCACCCAGCATCTCCCTCGTTGCTCCCGAAGTTTACCCGGCACCCCTCGTGCTCGTTGAGGTTGCCCAATATATTCCACACATTATGAGCTTATGATCGCGATCTGACATGGGCCGCATCCCCAGCCAAACTGGGTCACCCTGGTGGGCGCGGCTGGCGGACGCCGGTGCAGCGACGCAGCTCCTCGTGACGGCCAGGGCGGAGGAAGCCTTGCCCACAGCGTCCAAACTCCAAACAAGGCACCCTGGACTAAGGGTGCCTGGGGAGGAGGGTATTTCCTTCCTTCTGAGTCTGCAAGTTCGAGCTGCCCAGCTCCTCCTCCGCGCCTGTCGGGATGAAAGGTGTGCAGTCTTCAGGGTATGCGGCGTGCATTGACCTGAGTGTATGGGCTTCGAATGGGATGGATGATGTCCCGTATCGATGCGTGCATGGACTCGAATGCCAAGACATGCCGTTTGTACACATTCATATTCTTCCTAACCTTGTAGCAGTAAGTGGGACAGCTTGTTCTTGAGGCCTTAATTTCGGTGCCGATGTGGTGGCTTGTTGCGCGAGGCAACGAACGTCGCTCGTGGTCACCGCGGGTCATCATGCGCTTTCTCCGCGTAACTAATGACGCGCCGCGCTGCACGGGGCGCCAGGAGCAACGTCACACGTCATCCTCTCGCCTCGCGGGAAAGGCGTCGCATTGGGAGCCGTGCCGTTGCCTCGGGCACTGCAACGCCCGAGACTTTCTTTTGTTCTGGCCTTGCGGTTACGCGCCCGAGCAGCGGAGAGAGTGTGTGCACTGCGTGCAGATGTTTCCCCCGAGGAAAGGGGGAGGTGAACGACGCTTTGTATTGTGATTCCACTGGTTGGGGCCTGTTGGCCTTGGTTGTGGCGTTGCTAGTCAGTAATAAAAGGTGCTGCGTGCGCGCGCTGATCGTGCGCCCGCAGCACGAGGCAGGTGCTTGCGCACACGCGACACGTGCAGCTGCCTGAGTACGTGGCCTGCGTTTCCTCCCGCAGTCGTCGGCAGGAATCGAGAAAAAAGGGGGAAAAGTAATCGCTACTGTCAAATGGTCTTGCCTGGCGCCTTAGCCTGGCAGTCGACTTCTGCCGTATTGTCGCATCTTGATGGGTCCTTTAATTGTCCAACTACATTAATACCAGGATAACGGCCATTTCTTACGGAACGCACCAGGACCGCTGAGCTGTGACGGCTGTAATGAGTAAGTGGAGTTGTTGCAGATGGCCAAGGGTACACGCATTTGAGACAGACGTAGGCACGTTGACGGTCGACGGCATCTAACAACAAAAAAGAGGAAAATCACAGTTGTTTATTCCAACGTCTAGGTGTCCGTCAGTCTGTCACTAGTGAAACCGCACTCTAGAAAATATGTGCGCACTCTTGCCTGTCGTACCTCTAAGACACACTTTTTGAGTTACGTTTTTTTTTTTTTTTTTAACCGCGGAGATGTTTAACCCGGTCGTAAGTTGTCCGACGCGAACAGAAAACCTCCAATTGGAAAGAAAAAGGAAACGCTTCCCGTTGTGGGAATCGAACCTGGGTCCCTCGCGTTATGAAACCGTCGCCCATCCGATTGAACTGTCATCGCATTTTTTTCCCTTGAATGCATGTAAATTCTAGACGAATTCAAACATTAAAATTAGCACACAGTATAAAAACTAATACGTCAGTCCAACAAAGATCTGCACCATTTCAAAACTCAGGCAAGCAGACGGACGCGTCCAAAACATGCAGCCACTCCGGTCGATCACTCTGCGCCGCATAGAAGCTCCCTAACTAACGCTCCGGGATCCCCAAAAATGCACCTGGTTTTCCTAGGGGGTGCCGCATGCCGATCACTCATGCGGCACTTCCACAAGCTAAACAGTCGCAGTAGAACAAAACGTCATAGGGTACCCAATTGACATCCTTAAATGGCAAGAAGCGCATTGTGTACGGGGGGATCCTTTTTAGTGTCCGTTGCAAAACTCCCGAGAAAAACACTGCGTCACAGCACAGCAAAAAACAATGGTCAATAGTATATATGGTTGATTGCACAAGCGGCAGTTGTCTGACCAAGGGCCCCGGCATCCCTTTTTTCACGCAGCCATGTTTCAACTGGAGGCGTCTGCGAATGAAGCTTAAAGAAAAATGTTTTGGCATTTGGCGGCGCGCACGTACGCTTGACACGATCTATAACTGTTCTTATGGTCCCGCATGTAGGGCTGGCAATAAACAGGCACTGGGAACAGGTTATCCCTTAAAGTGTTCATCATAGCCTTCCTTGAGAGGCTAAGCAGATACTGCAGAGAAAACCGCGCAGTAAGGGAAGGAAAAGTATCGACAACTTTATTTAGAAAACTTCCATGGCGGCTTTCTGTTAGTAATCTCACCCGTAGAAACAAGGAAAAAAAGGTAAATGATAACTTATGCGCTTTTGAAGTGTAGTAAGTAAATTTGGATGATCCGCCAACCTGTGGAAGAAAAAAATGAGACACAAGTTGGTGCACAAACAAATGCATTAACCCAACACCGCCAGACACCAAAAGAAGAAACAAATTATCCCTACGCATCGGCTCTCATTTAGGCCCCCACACGAAGGTAGCAAATACTGTGTAGAGCATAGACTTTCGCCCGCGCACAATGCCGCACCTGAAGCGCATAAACAAGCTTTGCTAGCAATTAGACATTGCAGACTTTGCATCCATACCGGCGAGGCGCGCTTTACAGGCGTGAGGGCTGAAGACCAGTGTGGCCCTGAGTTCCTAATTTGATGCAAAGGCTCACCAAAATATTCAAGTGGTGTATTGTCCCAACTAATACCTGCAAATTTGGACGGCTTCGTTCCTCACTGGCCAAACCAAAGCCCCTCAGTTTTCTCCATATTCATGGCCGTTCCAGACACGTCACAACTCTTTAGTCAATATAAGGGCTTCTTTAACTTCACACGACGCTAAGGAAAAACCACTTACTCATTGGCTCTGTCGTATGCGAAGACAAGGAGGATCTATGTACAGTGCAAACAATAGAGGTGATAGTGGACGGCCCTGTCTAACAGACGACCTGATCTGAACTGGCTTCGAGAGAACGCGGTTGCCGACAAGTTGTGTAGTACAATGTTTGTATAAGCTGAATGCCTTGATGCAGCACATCACCTACATTAGCCGCTTCGAAAAGTGCAAACAAAGAATCGTGAGACACTAAAAAAAAATGCTTTCGCAAGGCCAATTTGGATAAGGGCCACCTGTTCCGCCGGATCATACACGCACTCCATTATGGAACGAGCAATATGTTTATTCGTTTGAATACATCTGTGCCGAATACCGCATCTTTGGTGAGGCCCAACTAAACTAGAAATTACATGTTGACGACGGTTAGATAAAACTTTCGCAAAAAGTTTATAGACGTCTCAAGATCTCAGCTTGTGTTCATCCGCAGTTCTGGGTATTAACGCTCTGTGCCCTAAAATGTTGGTGGCAAAACACCATGATCATATGTGACTGTGAATATGTCCAAGAGGACTGGAGCAAGGATATCAGAAAACTTGATAGAATTCCCCGCTGAGTCTATCTGGTACAGGGGTCTTTGCTTTATGCGAAGAAATAGCAACTTTGACCTCTTCCAGTCTAATATGGCCGGACACCCCAGCACACGCATCGTCCGCAAGCCTGGGAAGTAAGACAGTTGAAGTGACATTGGACCTACCAAATAACCTATCGTAATGAGCATGGAACGCACCGGCAATATCAGTTGCTTCGATATACTTAGTACCATCATAATCAATCTCAATTACCTCCTTTGCAAAGAACAGCAAAGCTGCATATCTTTACCTCCCAACGGTTTCACCTGCGTTGTCAAAAACGCCAAGGCGCCAAGAATACTTACACACTGCATGCTTCGCCTCTCCCCAGGTTTCACGTTAGTGGATACGCAGCGAGCTGTTTAGCGAATCGTAATTTTTTGTGTCCGCAGTTAAAAATAACAAGAGATTGTCGAGTGCGTGCATGTGAGCACGGGTCTCGCGACGGCCGCCCAGCGTCCCCGGCGAATGTTTGCAAGCCAAGCATACCCGCTTAGGGAGATTGGCCAAGATTGCGGCGCACTTTTGCAAGCCGAGCAAACTCGCTCAGGCAGATCGGCCAAGATTGGCCACAAACAATAACACTCCAGCGTTTGCCGCAATCATGGCAACACTTGCTGGGAACGAGGACGACGCGTCATAGCGTACGCCCCTCCGAGGTAATGTCCAGTGACAGCAACTTATAGCAACAATGGTGGAGTAAAGGTCGTTGCAGCAGAGAAGCAAATAGGCTGCAAGCGTCACTAAATAAAGGCTTTTAGAGTATTGGCACTCTTTTCTCTAATTGTTATGTGCCGCCAGGGTTTTCATTGGTCGGTCGTGGCACCATGGGATATTTGTTTACGTATGGGCGCAGCCATTTTGTTCCTGGGCGTCTCTCCTCTCTCTCCCTCTCTGCTGCGCGGACGCCAGAGCGGCCGGTCACACTCTGCCCGTCAAACCGGCGGCGGTTGCGTTGGGAGAGATGGCAACACTGCAAGCCAGAAACAAAATGGCCCCCCAGACGTTTCCTTGTGCACGAAGTAGCGGTACTCTTAATTTAAGCGTAGCTTATTTAGTGACGCTAGGTAACTCTCAAGTCTTACGCGCTAGTGTGAGCTTCCTTCACTTTTTTTTTTTTTTTGCGTGCGCATGGGGTTGCACCGGAAGAGTTTTCGGCGTACAAGGGACCGCCTGATTTTCCCTTCGCCTAGCTTTATAAAGCTTCGCTTAAAAATTTTAAATGGCGCCTTACGTCGTGCAAAGAAGTGGTACAACCTTTTGGTAAACGTCGGGGCTACGCGCTGCTGTTGCGCACGAAAATCCCCGTCCAGCCTGTTCCCTTTCACTGGCAAGTGTCGGTGCGAGTACCCTACGCCGCGTTAAGTGGGCTGCCCCGGACGGTCAAAGGTCGTGAGAGCGCGTGGCGCGCCGCGGGCTGGTGGCCCGAACGCCGCCTGCGCTCCAGTGAATATGGATGGCGGAATTAGCGCTATCGACCCACTCTCCGGCTAATCGGTCTCCGGGGGAGCGGGAGCGTAAATTGCGGCGGGTGACGTGTTTTACCGAGTGCCGCGTCGTGCCCGCGGGCTTCCTCATTTCGCGCAGGCGTTCGCGTCTGTCGTGTTTAGGCAAGCTTTCTGCGAACGGGGACGCGGAGATTAATGGGCGCTTTCTGTGTCGGACGGCGTGTAGCAGCGCAAAGCCGCCTAGTACGTCACTTTTGACCACCCCTCCGTAGTGTCGTGCACGTCCAGCTTTGGTTTCTCGCCTCCGCCGGAAAAGCGGCCGCACGCGACCTTGTTTCGAACTGCTTGTTTCGAACTCCGTGCTCCTGGTGAAACACCTCAACCGTGGCACGGCGGGTAAAACTCCTACCCCCGAGCACACACATCCGCATTTCGCCGAGCAGAGAAGCTTTGAAAAAAGCCACGAAGTGGTGCTCCATCTAGGAACGTTCTCTCGGATATGTTGTCTGTGGAGATTCAGTGCCTTCGGTAGTTATCGGAGGGAGGCGGCACTCCTGGAAAGCGACCGCTCCAGGCGTGGCTTGCTGTCAGCACGTGTACGTGCATACCTGTAACGCCGGTCAGGCTGGCGCCAATTTGCTTCCGGTTACGCGCTGTTGCTGACCTCGATATATGTCCCCCTATTTCCCGCGCATTTGTGGCTGCTGTCTTCTAAATTTATTTTTTTATTTCGGTTCAGTTTCGAAGTGCCCCTTGCTGCGATAAGATTGAGGGAGCTCCTTGTACGTTTTTTTTTTTTTTTTTTTTTCTGGCCGCGCGTAGGTTTGTGTAATTGAGGTCTGCCCGGAATAAGTGCAGTGAACTGGTCACAGCTTTTATTCCTCCGGCTGGAAAGGGCAAGCATTACAAACCAAACGTGAATACACACACAGCAGCTGACATAGTGGCAAGCCGAAGAAACCTTAATTTGACAAGTATCATGTTGGCGCCCAGATCGCTTTCCAGCTCTGTATGCGCTCGTTAGCGTGCACTCGTTAATGGTGCTGCCGCGAAACTACATTTATAATTTGAAGAATAACGCTCGATCTCTCGCTCGTGCTTGGTGTCTAGTTGTTCAGCACTTAGCTCGCAAATTAACAATAGTAGTAACTAGTCCTTGTCGTTCGCACGTAGAGCTGTAGCTGCATGCCGTACTATTTTGTTCAGACAACGTCATTGGATCCGCAACTCCGTTCGGGCTTAATCTGTCCGCTGTGGATGTCATTTATGCGAATACTACAAACTTTCGTTCAGTAACTGTCAGGGCTGGGCTTGCATTTTTTCCCCCCTTTGCCAGACCGAAGGTGTCGACGTAGAGATGTCTACATTGGGCAGGTGCCGCAGGAGGGAGGGGGGCTATAAAAGCGTGTATACGACCAAGTATGCACACCGGGTTCTCTTAGTTTCCCACTGTTCAGATCAAAGTGACTGTTTCTTTGTGATCCGCAACCAAATGACAAAATTATATATCTTTTTATTATAGTTATATCTATTGAATCAATTTGTATAATATCTGTAATTATTATAATAATAATTATCTATTTATTGTAAGAGATTTATTGTAGCCAGGGCATAGGCGTAGCGGCAAGGAGGGTGGCGTTGGATGATGTCATGCAGCGGTCTTGTGCTGGTGAACATGGGCGTTGCCGGGAGGGGATGTCAGAACGCCCTCCACAATTTTATATGAGGTGCACCTCCCCCCCCCCCCCCCCCCCCTCCTCAACCCCTTCTATCCGCCTTTCTTCGATCTCTTTACGCTCTTAATGTGCAAATTTTAATCTAAAAACGAGAATAAGGCAGGAAAACAAAAATAGCGTTGGCCGCAGGCTATCTTTATCTAATTTTTTGATCGGCGGGGTATAGCGCCCCGCGAAAAATGTTCCTGGCCACGCCACTGCAGGTGTGTTTGTTTTTTCGTAACTGAAGCGCCGGTTACGAGGCTAGCCTTTTACCCTGCTCTTAGCACGCGCGGACGTGCATATATATGCGGCCGAACGTCGTCATAACGGAGTAGTATCGCGGCAGTAAATTAGTTTGATATATCCGATATCCGTTGTGAGATAAAAATCGGCTCTACCAAATCAGCAATGTGGCTCGCGCGAAAATCCTTGATGTTAAAGGGACAGACGACCGATTTTTGTGGAGTATATATTCTCTATCCCAAATGAAAGGGGATCACTTAAAGCACCTTGACGAGAAACGGTTTTGCTGATAACGCCCTAAAACTTTTTAAATCGAAAGTTTTAGATCTACGAGCCGTATGTGCTGGCTGGCAACCACGACACATAGAGTAGCTCGGCAACATATTTTTGTCTGTATCCGAAATGAAAAAACAATATTTAAAAACTTGTCCCCTGCTACAAAAGTGAATCACGGGCTTTCCTGTTTCCTTTATGTGGTTTTTTAATGCAACGGTCTATTTTGCACGAATGCGCCATCTGTTGGGATAGATAGGTAGAATCTGGCTTCACTTTGTGGAAGGTGGGAAGTTCGATACTCCCCGGGCGCGGCGGTTTTATTTTTTTATTTTTTTAAAGCTGCTGTTGGCATATTTGGAAACTGAAATCAAATTTTTGGCAGAGCAAACGCCACTGACTCAGGCAGAATCGTCAAAGCTCCTTCATTGGGTCTGTTTACTGAACGCTGCCGTTGATTCTGGGCATGGAGGCTCAGTTAGCCACACTGAGAGCAACCCAGCGACGGCGGGAAGCGTCTTTAAAAATTTCAAAATAATGTTTGGAAGTTCATATACAATTTAACCTTGTACAAATACGTGTGTTGAAAGGTTTTCAATACGTAAATAAACGTTTTAGCAGTTACTGTAGCTGCTAGGTTTGCAGGTCATGTGACAGGGACACATATTGTAGTGTCAAGTTTCGACACTACGAACCGCCACCCTTCCGATTTCAGGAAGTTTGCTGCCAAATTAATACTGTTTCCGCCTATTTGTTTAGAAATTGCTTGTGGTTACCGGGCTATGTAAAACGCTGGCTTTCATATGAGTTAGAGAACATATACGCCACAAAAATTGGTTGTCCGTCCCTTTAAACCGCATTATTCTAGGCTTCGCACCCGCTATAAACGAGGTAATTCTTACCTGTCTCCTTGTGGCATTTCAAATGGATCAAATTGGAAATTCCTTGATCAAATAGATCAAGAAATTTCAAATGGATCGAACTAAACGGATCAGAATGTGGCAACGTAATATTGAAACAACGAAGCTCGTTTGACAAAACAGGCATGCGATCTTGTTTATTTGACGAAGGATGTGATCTTCGCCTGGCGGCTTTTAAAAGCACCGCAGGATGTTTTCCACAGTGTCTACGCACGAAAGGGCCTTTTCGGCTTTTGTAGTTTTACAAACTGTTACCTTTTAATTCTTTTATTTTGCTCTTTCAAGTTATAGCTTTGGAGCCTCGCGCGAACCAAATATTTCTTCGTTATAGCCGATATCGCGCGCCTCTGGTGGTTTCGGTATCGTTATAAAAAGAACAAGTGTCACTGAAATAAAGCGTAGCCAACCAGAGTTCAGTTAACTACAGCCGATAATTCGCTACATCAGTGTTCGTTATAACGAGGTTCGACTGCACCTTTTAGATATGGCCTCCACAATCCAATGTTGGATGTGCGCGATGGCAGTTTGCACGTTTCCTACAAGTTCCTGTGACGTCAGCAGCGATGCCTGCTGCTACTGGTAAGCCTGTCGGGCAGAGCGGCGTTCTTCACGCCCCGTTTCGCGCCGCTAGGTTGCCTCGCTTCTCAAAGCGCGCGTGCATCGCGCGCCGCAGTGTATACACGCCGCCTAATAAGCACAGCGCGTGCCGTTTATCTCGGCCCTCTTCCTCGTCCGTCTGTCTGTTATATTCCGCGCAGCGAGATTCATGTCGGCGTTCTTTCGCGTCTTTTTGCGAGAATGTTGCCGACGTGGCTGGGACCTGTTTGGGAAGGAGGGGGAGCGGACCGTTATTTGCATCATCGTTGGAAGCGGGGCCGTTTGAGCCGCCGCCGCTTCTGATATGTCGACAGCGCGTGCGCCGCGTGCACGCTCGTGTCGTGCACGCGATGTTTCGGGGTCTTTTCGGCCCGCTTCGCACTCGTTGTCGTGAGATTAATATCGGCTCCGGGTTTCCTCTTCGCGCGGCAACGGATGGCAGTATACATGCGTATCATTGTGAAGGGGGTGCGTTTAGCAGTTGATGCGCGAGATGGGTGAAGGATTTGAAGAGGGAAGCCTGCGGCGGGAAGAGCAGCAATCATCATTCCCACTCGTGTCTGAAAAGGGCCGACACGCGAAAAAAGAAAAATAAATGCAGACAGCCTAACTTGATAGCCTCTTAACAAGCTCTTTAGAATAGGGGCTCGTTAGCTGAGAGACAAGGGAGCACCGTAAGATTACCCCGCTGCCGATAGATTACCCGTTACTTCCTATATAGATGCACAAACGCATATCGGTCTCGACTTTCTCTCGTTACTTCCCAGGGTGGTTGTGTCGGCCAGCTTGCCCGCATTTAGTTGCGCATGCGTTTATAGTTAGCCGGTATTTTAGGCTCCGCGTCCTTGATCTGCGTTTTCAAAGCGCACTCAGCTTAGGTCCCCAGGTAGCGGCTGCATTCGCCGGTGCGAGCACTTCTTATTTAGGCTGTGGCCCCGTTTCCCGGAGCCGCCTCTGTGGCTCCGCAGGCATCCCGCTCATGTCCCGCTGCCGCCACCATATATCTCCGTCACGCTATCGCTCTCGTTCATGTGCCCGTCTACGTGTATGTGCGAGGCGACGTGAGTTACGCACGCGCCCTCGGCTATCCCGTGCAGCCAGCAGGTTTCCTGAAACCCGGCCATATATCGGCGTGTATTCGTGCGCATGTATGTCTCGGCTCCCTTTTATTGACACGATAGCACCTGCGCGCTAATCCCTATCGCTCCACTTTGCCGGTCGTTCAGCCCGGGTTCCTCCTTGTGGCGCGACGAGAACGACCTCGCGAGGAACGCGAAAACGCGCGCACCCGGATTTGCTCCGTATGCGGCTTCCCCTCTCATTTCTGGTCCTGTAAATTTGTTTCCTTTCGCTTTCTCCCCCTGTTTCTCCCCGCGAATCTGTCCTATTTGCTGTTTGACAAGGACCGGGAATTTTTGGTTTGTTCGCTCGCTGTGCGCTGTAGCCTTCGCCCCCCTCCGCCTCTTTTCTTAATTGGAGGAAGCGTCGGCTATGGCTATCTTGCAGTCGCGTACGCATTCCTGTTCCTCCTAATGCGCGCCGATCTCGCCGCTGGTCTTTTTTTTTTTTTTTTTCTCCGCCGTTATCTCCGGCCGGTTAGCTTCCCACCACCGAGTGCGGGGACAGGCGGGGCAGTTGACTCGCTATCGTTCCACGCTTTCGAAAGACGCGACAGGTTGTCTGGAGACGCCGAGTACATTCTTGCGCCATCGTTAGCCAATTCCTGGCGACGTTCGTTCGAAAAATCTCATCGATGTTCGACAGCGAGGGCTGAGTGGGGGAGATTAGTGATTTCATTTTTAAATGCGGTTGGGTGGGCGCCTGGCAGCTAGAGCATGGCGCGTCGGATTGAGCAGCGACGTGGGACTAGTTGGTCGTCTCACGCGCGTAATGGACTCAGAAACGAAGGAGCGAAGGGAGAATTCAGGGGTGGGGACAGCATTTAGACGTGTTCCACTCCTTGTTGTAGCGGATGGCGGTCGCGGAATAAATGATCCCGGAACTAATGTTCCCGGAATTAATGGTCCCAACTTCAAACTAGGAAAAAATGGGCCCACCCCTACTTCACCTACGCACGAGCGCCTGTATGAGGGAAGGAAGGGGGTGAATGTATTTATTTACATGCTTGTATTTGTGAACAATGTATTTTGCATCTGTTCATGTATAATATATTTGCTAAGGCTGAATTTACTTGAGTTAACTGCGGTATACAAATGTTTTGTCGCACGTGTACGTCCTCGCGTGCTTCATTTGCTTGCCTTTTTTTGGTTATTCCGAATGACGGGCAAACCAGTGGCAGACATTTCAATCAAAATCTGCGTGTACTGAGCAGCCCACGGGCGGTGTTTAAAGCGAATACAAAAACAAGCTGCCATAATTTTCTTCGTGAACGCAGTTTTCTTGTGAAGCGGAGCAACACAACTGTTGTTTAAATTAAGCTGGCTGACGCGCAATACTCGCACGGATACAAAATTTTGTCAACGCTTGAGAAGCGAGTCCCACTTGAGCCTGCGCGTTGAGCCAATTTACAGTGACGGTATTATTTAAGTTATGCAAAATATCAAAAATGTGAGTGAGCCGATACTGCTGACCGTCAGTGAACATAGAGCTGTACTGGTGCATTCAAAGAGGAAGTTTACTCGATGAATGGTTTATTGCGTTATTTAAGCTGCTTTACTTTGCTCACCATCTGAAATGCTTCTATATCTGCAGTTCGAATCAAGCGAAGGAACACTAATCAACGTTTTGAAACTCGACAATTTTGCAGCTTGGAGCCCAAAACTTTGGTTTACTCCGAAAATAGGCAATACTTAGCAATTATCCCGGCTTTTATTATGCTGCAAGGTTTGGAAGACTGCTGGCTAACACGCTTTGTTCATTTTTCCGCCGTGTTGCGGGAGCGTGAAGTCGTGCTTAGGGCGGCAGGTGAGCTCATACTCGAAGTTTGTCACCCGCCATCGACAACAAAGTTTATTGTTCGCAACTGCAGTGGAGCACACATATATGTGCTTTTTTCGCGCAAACACGTAAACATGTTTTTGCTCGTCTTGCTGGCGGCTTTACACTGCCGAAAATTGCGAGAACCAAAGACAGTCGCAAGTGATGATTCAATGAAAAGCGGACGTTTGCTGCAGGTTGATGCACTACCACCGGCAGACTGGCCCCTTCTGGGCAGTTTTTGTGAGAGCAGGCGATACGGCACTCCATGGAGCAATTGCAACAAACTTAATCAGAGAACCCACGTGGAGTTTTATAGATTCATTTTGCCCGAACAGGTGCCTGGGACTATTTTGTTCCGGGACCATTTGTTCGGGGACACTAAGTTCCGGGACCATTTGTTCCTACTTTGGAGTTGGGACCATTTGTTCCGGGACCATTAGTTCCGGTCCCATTTGTTCCTACACCAGCAGATGGTGGAGAAATTTCTGGCGCGCTCACATCTAGCCGCAAAGACCGGGGTACTGCCCGGGTAGAGGTGGTCTAGGGCATTTCGGTGCGCAAACTTTAAAGTTTTCGTGTGCGTTTTCAGTTGCGTTCACTTTTTGGTTGTATGTGTGGGTGGGTGCTGTACACGTGTAGCGGAGCTTCGAGCTGTGGGAAATAAGGTCTTTGTAACATAATTTTGTGCACGGCTTGAAAATACCGAGTCTAAGGACAGGAAATGCTGCTTAATTAAGGGTTCTTTCAACGGTTTGGGGTCGCTGAACTTGTCCGCCGGATTTTTATTCAAGCGGAGTAGTGCCTATTCGATTGATTGAATGATTGATTGAATATATTTTTATTTTAACAGGCGTCAGGATTCCACTGGCCTCCAACGCCGCTGTGGCTCTCCTTACCATCCATCGCTGGCGGACAGGGCCATCTAGTAATCGTTCTATAGCTAGAAACGCGTGTCACTTGTAAGCGGAAAATGGGTTCGGACACAGCAACAGTTGCTGGTCGTTCTTGGGCTTGGTTCAAACTTAATCAGAGCTTGGATTATAGCTTTCGTAATGGGCGCGTCAGAGCGCCGCGGGCGCGCCACCGAAAGCGCGGAATAAATTAACGCGGGCTTTTCTCATGCGTGGCCCGCGTTACAGCTGGCATAAGACTGTCGCGGCGAAGCGTCTCACGATTCGAGGAAAATCTGCCCCGGAGTGTCTTGTTGATGCGCGCCCTTTTCTGCTCCGTGTCTTATACCGTTAGCGCTGACTGCGCCGAGGCTCCCGGAAGCCGGGTCGCATTTCGATCCCCGCGTGAAAGATCGTTCCGGGAGAAGGCCTAGCACGCGGTGTGAGTTAGTGGGAAGCGCAATAGCGGTCTTACGGGTATTGAGCGATATACGCTGATTTTATTTACGCGTTCGCACAAAGCGTTTTTTTTTTTTTTTGTATTGCGTATCACTAGCATTCCGCTTTGACGAACTGAACGAAGATGCTGTTAAAAATTATTTTTTAAAATATTACTTGGACAATTCTGGACGTTCCTTTCTTCTTTCTTTTTCTCTTCCCCACGTGGCGACATTACAATAGGTGCCCGGTAAAACGCCTAAAGGCTCACGTTGTCTGCTCCCGCTACTTCCGGTTCGAGAGCCCGCCTCGCAGGCGTCTTGCACGTGCTTGTTTGTCTCCTCAACAGAAAAAAAAAAAAAAAAAACGCTCATGCATCGCGCCTTCAACAAATACTAACAATGATGGATGCTACCAGGGTCTTTTCTGAAAGGTGAGCACTTAGTGCCAAATAAACAACACGCACTCGCGCGCGTTAAAGCCACCGGCCTACGGGAGGTCAGAAGAGCTTTCGAAGCGGAAGTAGCGCGAGCAGACGACGTACCCGTGAGCCTTTCCGCTTCTACCGCTTATTTATCGATGCCCCCCCTCCCAAGTTGCTTCTCTGACCGCATCATTGTGGTCCACACCTTAGTCAATGCTGAGAATTATACCGACGGGGAGCGCGGTTGAGCTGAATCGTTTTCTCCCGTAGAAAGTTCTGCCTAAGGAAATTCCGGGCGTAGCTGTCAGCTGCTTCTGCCTCCGCGCGCTCTCCCTTTCTCCCCTTCGAAGGATTTCACTCAGTACACCTTTGACTGCAGCCCAGCCCACTTGTGTCCTCCGTCGGGTCACCAATTTCCTTCGACAATCGGTCGCAGCTCGGTGGGTAGTAAGGCGGCCTCCTCCCCAAGGACCCTTATTTTCTGGCTATTTTGCACCTTCACAAAAGGACTGTTTTTCTCTTTGTTCGCTGTAACGCCTTAGTGGCATTCGACCCGGGAATCAGGAACGGCCATGCATCATGACGCGCATACGTGGACACTACCCCCCTTCCTTTCCCATTTTTGCGCCGTCACCTCCTCAACGGCGCTTCCGGGAATGCGGTCCCCATCGCACAATGTCGTAGGATCGCGCGTCGTCCGGGAAATACTCTTCCACGAAAATCGACCAGTCATGTCGACAGCAGTGCACGCATTCTGAGAAGAGTTGATCAATTCTCGTGCGAGACGTTCAGCGCCGCCAGGTTGGGCTGTAGCTTCCAAGGCAAATTGGTGAGCCTGCATGCAACGCGCGCAAAGGCGTCGATCGCTGAGACTACAATGACCGACGCCGCGGGTTGAAAGTACCCTTTTTGTACATTTCCACTTGTCAGTGCAGTTTTCTTTGACATCTCACTTCGTCGTCCGTGTTTTGCTCAGCCAGGACTGCAGGGCACACTCCCCTCACAGGGCTGGTTCCCCTGGCATCCTGCACCGACGCTCCTTTTGAGAAATGTTTGCTCGTCCTTCCCTCTTCGCGTCCATCACCGCCAAGGAGTACTGAGGAGAGGAGAGAGTTTCGTCTCCAGCAAACCGAATCGCAAACAATCAGCGTCGGTTCGGCTGGTAGGACAGTGCGCACCACTCCCCCACTGCTGCTGCTGACCAGCGGCGGTCATTGTTATCTAATCGATGGTTCCCTGCTTTTTTCTCTTTCCTCGGGTCGGCCGCGTGCCTGACTTTCGCTGCTTCGTTTCTCGGCACGTAATTTCGCTTTGCCTGGTGCGCTCGTTGCGGACGTGTCCGCACGTGCGCACTAACGAAGCAGTTCAGGGAGATATGGGCTGGGCGTCGTTTGAAGTGAGAGAAGCTCAGAGTAAAATATGCTTTAAGATGAGGTTGAGGGCAATGGATCAACGAAGGTGGGCAGCTAAGGTTTTTAGGTACCTATACTTGAAAAGCGTGGACACGCAGTGGTTAAGGAAGACTAGAAGGTTAATGGTGAAATACGGAAAGAACAGTGGAGAATCCAAAACAGCCGTAACCAAAAAAGAGTCGAGGCAGATAGAAACGGATAAATGGAGAGAAAAAATGGAAGCAAAAACGTCGTTAGAGATGTACAGGGCAGAGAAATTGGACATCAGAAAGGAAAGGGCAGTGCTTTGCTTTTTGAGGCTAGAGCAGGTTGCCTGCGAACTAAGAGTTTTGTGGGGAAGTATTCACAAAATGATGGGGTATGCGTGGTCTGCGGAAAAGAAACAGAAACTAGCGGCACATCGTGTTAGAATGTGAGGGTATCCATCCAAATCTACATGAAGGGAATATTGGGCTTTCAGAAGCCCTAGGATTTAAGGGTATCAGAGAGGAAGTTAACTTCAAGGCTGTCGAGGGGACGAAAAGAAGATTAGAATGCTGGTGGACGAAAAGCAGAGAGGGGAATATTGCCTAGGACAGTTACCACCTGTAACAGAAAAAAAAAAGTATTTTGTGCCTAATAAGCTTTTTGTGCCTGCCCTAAGCAGCGCTAGTATTGAACCAAAAGTGTAGAACATAGGTATATTAGTCCTTTTTGGTAAGATGACATGTCATCACCCCGATACAAAGGGGAAACCAATAGAAATCATCATCATCATCATCCGCGTTGTGGAGCTGGCTAGGCTAACGCGTGCCGTGCAGCCCCGGTGGAGCCTCGGTGGGAATGCAATCAGACTGGGTTGTTGAGCAACCTGAGCGGCCTCCTGGGCGTTAGCCCGCTTGCTTATTAAGGTGCTGACCTTAGCAGCTGAAGGAGTCTCAGACGCGATCGGCACGCGTGAATACGTCATGCTCATACTGTCGCATGCAAAGCACGGCGTGAGGTTCTTTTAGGGAACAAGTTAATTGGAGCGATCTTGACCTGAGCAATCTTTTCTTCCCAGAAGTACCCGATTAGATAGAGAACGTTGTCGATCAAACAAGAATCGTCTAGGTTAGCGACGAAAGGATTTCACCCTTTCCCTGTCAGACGACATTGCCGGGCGCGCTAAGCTCTAGCGCGCTCCGCTTGAAACGTAGGATAAGACAGCCGTGTGCGCTTGACAACAAAACATTAACAAAAGCCAACCCTTATGGACCACGTGAGTAGCAATGTTGCTGGATATCTGCTCTTTCCCATGTGCGTATCTCGTCTGTAGCGTTGAGGCGAAGATGTTGGCCCCGTGGTCCGGCAACTTTCGCTCGTTGATGTACGCCTGTTTAGTTTTCTTCCCAGCATCAGTGGTGCCACCCATTTGCCTCCTTTGTCATGATAAACCCAGCGAAAGGTATGTGGCTCGTATACAGCGAGAGCCAGAAAACTAGCTTATGCTAAAATGCCTGTTAGGGCGCTTTTCTTTTGTCTATGTCTCAAGACTGTGCTAAGAAGGCTAGCAGAAGTGGTTAAAACCTCACAGCAGGTCATTTCCATAGCAGGTCCTGTTTTCCTCGAAGCTGAGCAGGCCCTTCCCAAGCTCTGGGCACGCCGTCGGATGTACTCCCTGGTTCCGATGGCTGTTAAGTTGTGCCTTACGCACCTTCTTCGGCCTCCTTGCACACTGGGTTCAGGGGTGCGCTACTTCATCCAGCCGTTTGAGTCGGCTTTGTCGCACGCGCTTCTGCCAGTGTGGCAGTTGTAGTTATACCACCACCGAACTATTAATATTTTCAAACCTGAAGCACCAATTGTAGAGGCCTTTCGCAGGGGTGCATGAACGGCAAAGGGCGAAATAGGAATCTCAGTACACATTTCATTATTAGGCAAGCGTCTTCTCAGTCGTCTTTTTCGCGCCGCATTGTCTCGCGCATTTCGTGACACTTTTGTGAACTCACATACTCTGCAGCTATATAACGAATTGGACTTGTCTTCGTAACTGTGTACGAAGGGGATAAGGCTGAGCATGCAATTGCGCGGCAATTCATCGCGATCTCACCCGGGGCACGTGCGGTCAGTCGCATTGCCGGGCGGCGCGTCCGTAACTCTTTTATCGGGCCAAGCCATTACTGCGGAGGTACTGCTGGCGGAATGGACCTTTTTCCAGTAGCGATCTGCACATGCGCGGGCTGCTGGTCCGCCATTCTTGGCAGTAGCCTCCGGCAAAATAAACAAAAGGGCGCCCCCCCAGCTTTCTGTTTGGGGAGAGGCTATGCTGTCCAGAGCTGCGCGTTTTTATTTTTTCTCTTTCAACAGCTCGAAGTGGGTTCGTAAGTGCACACAAAAAGGGCTTTCTAGGGAAAGGGGCAAATACATTTGAGGCTGACACTTGAAGCACATACAAGCCAGTGGGGGAGTAACAAAAATGAAAAAAAAAGTAAAGAAAAAGGGGCGCTTCAACCACTGCGAATTAGTCACGGGAACCACGCCTGCTACGGTGACATTCCCGTGAAAGGCACGGGTGACCGGTTGGTGCGGAAGGGGCTACAGTACCAGGATATTTTTTGTGGACGAGTTCTACGAAAGCTCGACGTTTTGTGGGCGTGCATTGCTGCCAATTTTAGTTCGGCGTGGCGGCCGGTAGGAGGATCGGTACTGGAAAAAGGTCCATTGCCGCATGAGCAAGGCCATCGTGCTGGTTGCTAGCGCGTTAAATACCTTGCCTTCTTGCCGCGTGGGCGTTTACACGCACGCTCCGCTTTCACGCCTCAACTACTCTCCTATCTACTACGCAAGCGTGTGCGGCCACCTTTTTGTTCGCCCCCAAACACGTTTCGCTTGGTGCCTTTCGTTTTGTTTATCATCATTATTCGCGCGCATACGTTGGCTCGCTTATCTCACTTGGTCTTCCAACCACTTTCCAGCCGGTCCGCGGCGAGATATCCGCGTGGTGATCAAGGACGTCGGCCGATCTGCATTCGCGAGCTTGCATGCGGTACGTGCGCGTGCGCGTGAGAAATAGCCCCTTACGCCGTGATCAGATCGTGTCCTCCGGGTCCGTGCGCTTTCGCAGCGCCGCCTTTTCTGAGAATAGTTCAGGCTCGGAACTCGCGCGCGGTTTCCTGTGGTGTTAGTCCGTCCACTGAAGTTTTTATACACGGAAGCTTTGCGTGTACTACAGTCAGAACTCGGTCTAACGAAAGCCGATCTTACGAATTTCTCAATCTAACGAACAAATTCGGATTCCTCCGCAGATGCCTAGGGCTCAATGATTTAATTTATTTCAACTAACGACATAAATTCAGCGCCATTCCAGATTTAATGAAGTAGTTCGAAAAACGAACATGTTTAGAAAAGGAGAAATTTCGAATGTCTTTCGTAAGAACTCCGCGAAGATTATTGGGCCGCGTCAGAAAAATAAAAAAGAAAAGACGTGACGTCTAGTTTTGTTTTTCCAGAGTCTTACGAGATACTCAGCAGTCCCTTGGCCGGAGACCACGGCGTCCCGAAAGCACGCCTTCCACAATCTTGAAGGGAACTTCAAGATTGTGGGAAGCGTGCCCGGCCGCCATTCTTCATCAGACGCCATCATTCATGCCGCACCCTCTGGAATTGCGTGGAAGAAAAATAACCTCAAAACCACCCCGCACGACATGAAGGAAGTCCTGTTTCCGTGGTTCAATATGAAGCCAAGAGCGTTCCGCTCAATCGGGGAAGTGGTACAGTCGCGCTCACTATGACCTACACCGCTCATTAGTATTCACAGCTTTATATGACCTTTGTCTGGCACCCGGGGTTAAAGACCAAGTGCGCATTAGGAGAACAACGTCCTAATGAATCAAGCCTTATCCTAACGTATATGCCCATAGTCATTGTTTTGACGATATAATCGTCTGAATACTTATGAGCGGTGTAGGTCATAGTGAGCGCGACTGTACAGCCGGTAAAAGGCTTGTCTATAACACAGCATTCGTACTCTCAGCCCTATACTGCCCCGCCGGAGCGGGATTTGAATAAAACTACTGCGGAATTATGAAGACTGAGCCCTTCGCTTTTGCCTCCGACATGTTTGGAACGAGTATGTTTCGGCAGTTTTCGGATGTAGCTGGTTGAAGTTGAAATCGCTGTTATAGACAAGCGTTTTACCGGCTGTACATCAAAAAGCGCTGTGTTGCGCTCGTATGCTGTGTGCGACGACTCCAGGGCAAGCCCCGGCTGGCTTATTTTCACCGCGGACTTTCAGCCTATTGCTAAATTATCGGCAGGCGAGCGCCACGGCCGCCGCAATCGTGATGTCGTAGTAGGTAGCTGGCGCCTCCCTTTAGACATCGAATTTATGGAATCAACCGCTTGTCAAATTAGTCCCGATTTCACGAAGCTTTCGATTTGAAGAAATAATTCGGCGTTCCCGGTGACTTCGGTAGATGGGGTTTTGACCGTATTATATTGAAATTCCGGGTCCTCACGGAAAATTACTAGGACACCTGAGCACTCGTTATGACGGAGTAAATGCGGAAGTATTTATGCCCAGTTGTTGAACGGATGTGCCGGTATTGTGGACGCTGCCATGGCGCGCTCTGGATCCCCGGTGACCGCTGGGCCGCTGGGCGCGGCTGTGCGAGCCCTAGCTCGTCGCGCGCGTGCTGAAATCACGTTTTCTCTCAAAGTCGCCATCGTCCTTTTTCCTTCGTGGCTTTCTCTTCTTCTTTCTGTTACTTCGCCCGAAAGTCTTGGCCCGTCTTAGGCCTATGTGCTGGATTAACATTAGGTAGGTAGCCGTAACGTTGAGCCTTACGACGTGCCAAGCAACGTCAAACTCAGTGTACCTAATTAAGCTGCGGGTGCCGGTCGGCGACATTAGAGCTCGGAGCTCAAAGATAGGCCTGACGTCAAGACGGCACATACCCGCGTTCGCGTCTAGGGCAGAGATGACATTTAGCGGACCGTGGACGCGTACTTTACCGCTCGCCTTGTGGCCGTCTAATTAGCGCGCTCGAATTACTCACGCAGACCTCAGTACATGTCTCTTAACACACGTTTACAATTCGGAGGCCGCAACGCATTCATTAGATTTACCTTCATCTCGTCCGCTAGAGCGCGCATTCCGGAGGTCCCGGGTTCGATACCAGTCAACTCCCAGATTTACCCACTTATCTCCTCTGTGCCGTGGTCCATTTTGTGGGCCGTCTGTTGAGGTGCCGAATTTTCGACATGCACCGCGGGGTGAGATATTGCTTACGCATTTAAATCTTGGTTTCAGTCTGGAACTCTGTGGGAGGATGCGCAAGGCGTTTTCCGAAAAACCGCACGCGCTATTCAAATACACCCACTGCAGCTGTCGACTCACACAGCCCAGAGAAGCACCACCGCCTAGGAGAAGCCAACCCCTGTCTTCGTGCGCGCACCGTTATCGCTGTCTGCCGTCGTGATTTCTGTGGCGCCAAGCGGGCATATATGTGCATATGAGGCGAACCTGCCCTTCGCATTTCTTTTCGCGGCGCGTTCGGAGCGTCGCCTTCGTCAGCTTTGCGGAACACTCCCAGTGTCTCGCTTTGTGCACATAATGGTCGGCGTCTCCTCCTCTCGATAGCGGGCGTCCTTTCTCCGGGCCGGCGTACATCCATTATCGGGCCCGCCGTGGTCCCGTTGGTCGTCTCTTTTGACAGCAGACGACGCCGTTCGTGCTGCTGCGGGGAAGGAAAATGGGCGCCGAGTGGAACCCCGCGGCAAGGACAATCCTCGGCACTGCTTCGAGGGCGCCGCGTCCTGCCTCGCAGAAAAGAACGGCCACTCTTTCTCGGAGTCGTGCACTTCTCCGGTCCAGAAATGGCCCTCGAGACTCCTCCTTCTCCTGGCCGCCTAGACTATCTCTCGCTCGCGCGGTTGAAAGGGTGGCGTAGCAGCGTAGCCTCTGCTTCCTCGCTCGAAGGAACGGTCTACTCGCTGGCCGAAAAGAGATTACCTTTTCGCCGTTAATGTGAGTGGGTGGGTGGCTAGCTCATAGTCTTCCCTTTTGTTCCCTGACCTAACCAAACGCTGTGGGTCTTGACGCTGGTGGCATGGTTCCCACCTTGGCAGCGTCTCTCGTCTGGGATCAATCTCGCCAGCGCTCAACGCCGTGGACATAGCTCGCTCGCTCGTTCGCACGCTCCCTCTGCTCGCTCACTCACTAAGTGAGCGCCGTGGCACGCGCGCACTCACTGATGCGCTTGGTCGCTCACAAATTCTTTCGTTCATGTGTCCATTCGCTAGCTCGTTTCTTGTACTCAGTGTCGCGCTTCTTTAGTTACTGATTTGCTGTGAGCGAGGGAGTCCGGCACCGTGAGGGAGTGGGGGCCACCGAGCCTGATTCGTAAAAACGCACGAAGCAGCTCGAATCCCAAGTCGTGTATCCTCGTTATATCAAAGCCCTCAGAACAGGAAACTTCGTTACACGCGGTATTTTGTTAAATACGTGGGATATTTCTTTCCAAGCGCTGCAGAGAAGCCATAAAAAAAAAAATTCGGATAAGGCGATTTCGTTATAGCGAGAGTTTGCTGTCCTTTGAGCTCGGCTGCTGTTTGACATTTCATTAAGTACACCCCTAACAGCATGGATGGATGTATGCCATTCCGTAACGCTTCGGCGTGCAGCGTGTGTGCGTGCGCGCGCACGTTTTGTTATGCGCGCCGGTTATTTCCCGTCTCTCGAAGGCTGCGCTGCGGAGGTGCGTGTGCGAATGGCGCGAGTCCGATAGCGCCTCGTGTGCTTCCGGGCCTCGTCCTGGAAGCCAAGTCGTGCGTTTCTGCGCCATTTGCGAGCGGTGAAAATAGACGCGAAAATGATGGGCCGCAGGAAAATGAAAGTACGCGCGCGCCGGCCTTGTTACTATAAGCACTCTCCATTGGGCTGTCCTCGCTCTCTTCACCTTAGTTTCCGCTTTCCTGAATTACTGCAATTGAGGCGCGGCTCTTTTCCGATCCCATCTTCGCGTAGGAAAATGGAGATTGAGACGTACTTATATATTCATATCCTTTTAGGAAAACAAGAGTACATCAGGGAGAGGAGACGGCAGTATGTTTTCGTCTAGATTATTTATAAATAATTCTGCAGATGGCTCATTCAGTTAAATGGGTGGACGGGGTGGAACGCAGAATGCGAAGCTGGGTTTTTTTTTAATGTTGGAAGGTCTGATGCTGCCGAAACAGGGTCTAAAGACGATCGGATCATCATTCTATCCGTCGCTGTTGTCTCGCGTTAGAGGGAGGTCACATTTCGATACCGAGAAAGCTGACGTTGAAGGCGACTTCTTCGTGGTGTGACGTACGTACATACGTGGTATTTACATAGCGCCAATTGTAGCCGGATACGCATGCTACAATAAAACGGTGGCGCCGCGATGGCTGTGGCGAAACGGATCTGCCTTTCCGGCTGTGGCGTGTTTTTTCTCTTTTTCTTTTTTATACATCGGCTGTAGGGAGCGTTTCACGCGTAAAGAAGCGGTAGCGGACGCTCCCCTCAGGCGGCGCAATAATAGCGCAATGATGACTTTGCTAATCAAGCGGTCGATTTACACGTACTTTGCTCTGTCCGCGCGGGCGTTTCTCCATTCCGGAAGGACTCCGTCCGGCCATACTTAGAGAGAGGCTTCCTTACCTTAGGGGTGTTTATTCGGGTGTGCCCTGTCGGCACAAGTGTTGGAAGTAGCGGGGCGCCAGAAGGTACTTCGCACCGGTTGTTCCTCGTTTTCGGACGATTGGGCGGATTTCTTTTTATAGTGTGCGCTATGGGGCCTGTATTCAGCAAAGAACTTTCTCTTCATCGTGCACGCACGCAAGCCTGCAAGTTCGCGGAGGCGCAGAGGGTGACCGTGTTCCGCCGAGAAGTGCCACAGCTGTGCGTGCTCAACACGCCGGCCGCGCTTGCCCTGTCAACTCCCCGCGGCCGTGTCGTTATGATGGACGAGCCGTCGGGTTGTCGCTGCTGAGGCCCGACTCTGCCCCCTCCGCACACTGTCACGCTCCACGTATGCGACTCGTGGAAAAATCTTGGCACCCTGGGAAGCTTGGGCATTTATGTTGTGGCGGGCTAAGCTATAAGCGTAAATTTACCACCAAGTTCTTTTCTGAATTCCAACCTTGACAGTCGGCTCACGAAGATAAAGCAGCACTGACGAACTCCGTTGTCGTTCAAGATTGTCGTTTCGACTGTCTTTTATTTCCGAGGAACGCTGTTGCTGCTTCGTTTTCTTTTTTGTTTCTTTTTTCCCCCTTCGAGATAATTAAATCTCAAGCCTGAATTTAGATAGCATACAAGCACAAACTAACTAGTATGAGAATGCCGCGCTCAGTCAATACTTCGGTTTCAGTACAGCACGAATGGCCGGGGGTAGATGCCGTGGGAAACTTTCAAGGCTGTTTGAGAAACACCCGATCGTTAGGTTAAAATATGCGTTCGCAGGAGCGCGCTCGGCGTGAATGAAACGAATGGCGAGGTTCAAATAATGGTGGGACGGTAAAGCAACTGTAAAGTTGGCCTTCTTTTCCTGCCTCCCCGTTTTCGAGGTGTATCTGTTCCGCAAGCGGAGATTGCGACTGCTTCTGTCCGTCAGAATGATGAATTCGTGGCAGTTGCAACACGCAGGTGAGGATTCTTGCGCAAGGGCCCGTTTTTCGCCTTTTTTTTTTTTCGATTGCGTGTTCGCACGGAGCAGCTGTCATGTGGTTGAAATTGATCGAATCCCACATTGTCAGCCGCTCGTATGATGAGGTCGCTCACATTCTCCGATGAGTTCTCTTGGAATGATGCTTGCTTGCAGCTCTCGGCACGCGCGATCTGTTCTGTTGAGTCAAAATTAGCAGCGAAATCATAAACATTGGGGTCTTCTCTCGGACATTGTCCGTGTGCGCGCGATCTTCTAGTTTACGGCGCATTGATGTAGAGACAGGAAGGCCAACATCAGAGCATTGCCGCAAGCTTTATTCCTTTCTCCATCACACGCCGGCTTAACCTCTATACTCTCGGTCCCATGGCAGTGTCGGCTTTAATTCTAATTCTGGTTCAGTTTTACCCCCCCCCCCCTTTTTTTTTTTCCCCAGTCTTTCACATTTCGGCAGCTTGTCATCCATACCGAAATGATTATTGGCCACATTAAAAAAAAATCGAGTTTTGCTGTTCACTGATCTCTCGAACTCTCCACTTGCTACTGTTGCCTTTTTTTTTTCTTGCGAAAGGCTGCGCGGGAAATTTTGTTTAAAGGGGCCCTGAAAGGCATTTTGAGCACACTAAATGAACTATCGCAACCGTTAGATTGGGTCGTCAACGTCCTCTGTGCCAAGTATTACTCTTTTACGCGCAGCGGAAAGCTCACACTTTTGTTGCAAAGTTTGTCGTTTTTTTCTCACCCTTCCCTTCGTGTTTTTGGACGCCGACATCTTCACATGTCTACATCATCGATTCCCAGATGTTCGTCATGAGCTAGACATCCTGCTATTGGGCGGCTTTTTCACGCACTTCCGGCAAAGAGATGAGTCGTCTGCTCAGCGTCGGCTCGCCGGCTGATCTGCCAGCGGAGTGCCGGAGTGCTTGGGCATTTTACGACAAACGAAACAAGTGTAAAACAAACGCTTAACCGTTTGTATTGAATGCAACAGGGCCATAACACGACATGAATATTCTCTTACTTGAGTACGTTCCATAAAGAAAGCGTTGAAGCCCCGTGACACTTCTTTCGTGCAATCGCAGAGAACGCCCTCAGCCGAATGCCCGGGTTTGACACATACATTTTATTCAACTTCAAAACAATCCAGAGATGGGTTTCGAACGAACACAACGTCACAACATGCGTTGAAAGTCTGAACCACGATTGACAGAGGATGGGTTGCCTCCTGCCCGTCGTTAATTCGGTACTCACCTCGCGCGCGGTTTGCGGGGACGAACAGCAAGTCACTTAACTCTGGCGCACAAGCCGATGGCTTTTAGCCACGCACACTGCACATACCCCATGCGAGGTTGAGTCGTACGTCGCTCGAGAAAGATAATCCAGACCATGGGAAGCACTATCCACCTGCAGAAGCACAACGTCGCATTTCATCGCGAAACAAAGGCGTCCACAACACACACACCATCGCCTCCTGTAATGCCAAACGCATTTCGCACTTCCCAATGGGAGTGAGTGGTACGCCTGCAGTGCCCACATGTCGCGAAGTGGGGCCCCAAGCTGAACCGGGATCACGCAACCGTAACTGACTTCTGGAGCGGTTTGTGCCTTGTTGCCAAGGCAACCGATGTTTGAGATTGTAAAAGAAATGGCGCTCGCTCCAGCGCTAGAAAGCTCAGAGCCGCGCCGGAGCATGTTTTGCCAACGTTGCCGCTCTCCACCACGCGTCGCCCCAAGCTGAACTGGTCACATGATTGAAGCGTTTTGTGCACGGGTTCTGTATCGGTTTAATATGACTTTTTTCACATCCCGCCGGCAGGAATTACCACCGCCGCAAAATAAGACCCGGCACCAGCGGGGCCACATCTGATAAGGCGCTTTTTGGATAAACAGTGCTAGGTGCATCAAGGGAACGAGCGCACGACCCTCCCCGTGCGGCTGCGAGTTCGCCGCCGATAAAAAGTCATGTGCCGCCAGCAACGTACACCGCGAAAGGGCAAGGCCAGGCCGCCGCATACATGCGGCCAGATTTTTCGTTCGCTTTTCCAGCCTTGAGCGGAGTGCGGTATTCATGGTGTCAACAAAGCTTGCCCATAGCAGACGACAGTCTGAGGAGCACAATAGCGGAAGTACGTCACCGCTGCCGAGCGCAGCATCATGGGAGGCAAGGCTCGCGCGCCGTCAACAGCGGAGAGTAAGTCGAAAGGAGGAGGAAACGCGGAGCGACGATAATGCGCGGTTTTTTATTTACGATTTCTCAGCTAATACTCATCGCTTTAACATAATTCTTGCGGGAGGAGATTGCAAATACATTGCTTTATTTGGGTACATGTACATCCATGCATCGGCGGAAGGTATTTCAGGACCCCTTTAACAGTCACTAGCCCTTCTTTAGTGCGTTTAGACGTTATTTAAGAAGCATACAAAGCGAAAAACTCGACTGGAGCCCCATAAAAGACGCTTTAATTGGCTAGTTCATTCATAACGGTGTACAATATAGACAATCGATGGGACCACTGTATTCGACATTCAAGTACGTACCCGTTGCCTGCCTACCGGATTGCCTGCCTACCGTTGCCTGCCTACCGCGCTTCTGCTAAGCGGTAGCAGAAGCGCGCGCGCGGGGGGAGGGGGGGGGGTGCAGAACCGCAGTAAATTTACTATAGAATAGTTGCTACATACTACCGGACGACGACGCGCTTTCAATAAAGCGTGCCGACTGCGAGGAGGCGTTCTGAAGCGCGCGACGTCTCGAATGTTCTCCGTGTGCCCGCCGTCCGTCTGACGCGTGTACCGCGTGTATAAATAGCCTTTACGCCACACACTGTCTCGGAAGTACTGCCGACGTCACTGGCCGGTGTAGTGTAATGGGCCGCTGTCCCGCTGGAAACGGACCAAGGCCTCACTGAGAAGTAACTTTTTTGTCGTCGGCGGGCCGGTGTGCCGCCTCGGTTCGTGTACGGGGCCAGGTCGAGCTCTGACTCGTTGGCGAAAGGGAAGGGGAGGAGGATGTAGGTGACTTGCCTAACCGCGCTGCCAATCCTTCGAAAATAGACCCTCGGTCGCCTCCTTTTTTTGTTTCCCTCGTCTGTTCTCTCTGCTGACTCCCGCGGTTCGGACGTTGGAGGGCAATCAATCGAACCCTGCCGACAAGTGCGAAACGCGTGTCCGATCGACCACCGCAGCGAGAGAAGGTGCTGGTATGCCGATTTCGCGCGGATATCCAGTGGCGAGTTCAAGCAGTTTCAGCTAACGAGATGCTGCGGAGAATCCGTACGGGACACGCGCTTTCGCTTGCGCTGCTTATGATGTCATTTGCTTCGGGACTCAAGAGTTGTTTGAGACGCGGAGCATGGAGCCTGTTCGTTCAAACACACGCTGTCTTGTATAGCAAACTCTGGTTGCACCGAGATCGCTTTGTTCGAAATCTCGCCTTGCTCGTGGTCCCCAATGCATGCAGTGCATTGAGAGCCAATCATATCCATTTTTAATGAAGTACTGTTTATAACGGTGCCCAATTCCTGTTCGAAGACTTCGTTGTAACAAGGGTCCACCGTCTATATATGTGCGCGGGATCTCCCGCTCACTTTCGCACCAATGCCTAATTTGTTCTTTTATCCCGTTTACCTAATCGCTTGTTGTGTGGGAGGAAAACCCTTGAACGTCACCATCCAGCGCAGGGTCGGAAATACTTTGGTAGGGCCGTGCCTAAACGAGCTCGGTCGAAGCGAGCCTTTTCGTAGAGAGAGATCGAAGAGCCTGTCTGCGTCCCCCTGCGTTAGCATTTTAATGCGCCGCCGCCGCCGCCATGATCTCCTGCTCGGCGACCAGTTTCTTGTGCTAATAGTCGGCCGGCGTGTCTGTGCGGCTGCTTCGGCGGTGGTCCCACCGCGCTTGTATATCCTTGGCCGCAATTCGACGCGTCGCGTTCGTTCGGTCGCCCTTCCGAACGCGCCTGCTGGGCATGCTGGTGGGGAATGATGGAGCAACGGCGGTGGTAGCGCGCTGGTGGCTGCTCGGCGGCCGGACGCCGATGCCCTCAAGGCCGCCAGAACATGGCCCGGCCGAGGCCGTGGTCGCTGCCTCGAGACTGGAAATGACGTTACTTACTTACTGCCTCTGCTTTTGTCGACGGGTATCTCGAAATATGAGTCCCGCCTTATCAAAGGGACCCTGCAGCACTTCCGATTAACGCTTCCACTATTTCCCTCCCGTCTGGAAACGCTAGCACGGAGCGGCACTGCGTCATTTCCTCCTCCCAGCAGGTACGCCATCCGTGTCTGCTTTGCTTTTGTGGCTTTCTTTTTAAAGGGACCCTGCAACACTTCCATAAACTCTTCCCCCAGCAACGCAGAAGCCTTTATTAAAGGGCAAATAAAGCTGTTTCTCTCTCTCTCTCTCTCTCTCTCTCTCCCCCCCCCCCCCCCTTCGCGTCTGGAAGCACTGCGAAAGCTACAATTATCGCTAGCACGGACCGGCACTGCGTTATCTGCTCGTCGCACCAGATACGCCTTCCATTTCTGCTTTGTTTTTGTGGCTTTGTTTTTAAAGTTGCTATCGAAAAGCGTTCTTTGCTGCGACTGAAGCAAAACCGGCCAACGGCGGCTACATGGCCTCAGTGACCTAATTCGGGCCGTCGAAGAACGTCAAGACCCGGAAAGAGCGAAAAATCTTTTGAGCGAGTTTCCAAGTTATCTTATGGGCATAGAGCAGTAATTTCTGGCTGAGGTACTTTGCGACCCCCTAATCTAAGTACTGGGTGTTTTGCGTGACTACATTCTAGAAGCATTTAAGATTTAAAGAAAAAAGTTGAAAAAAGTGTTACAGGGTCACTTTAAGTGGCTATCGAATGCGTTCGTTGCTGCAACTGAAGGAAAGCCCGAGCCCGACGAATTCTTAAAATCTGAGCCCGAGCCCGGACCGGGCCCGACAAACTTCTAAAAAGCAAAAAACTCCCACCTCCCCTCGCGGGAACCCCTGTGTAGATGCGACGCATAGGCGGAGCGGCGAAGGGACCGCGTTTTATAGCGCGCATAACGTTGAGGGGACTGCGTAAGCCGGTCCCAGTCGATGACGACGTTGGCGTACTTGCAAAGCGGCGTGTGTTTGAGCCAAGCGTGGATGTTGCTTCGCCGGAGAACGGCACACCGGTTATATGCGCAGCGCGCCCGAAGGAGAAGAAACCGCGGAAGAGAGAGTACTGCACATGCGCCGGCCCCTGCGCGTCTGCCGCGGCTATGACGCAACACAATCCACTTCAATCCAATCCAAGCCAATCCAATCCAATGCCCCTCGCGAGAGAGTGTTCGCTATCGGAGAGGAGAGGGGGTGAGCGGCGGAGAGCGCAGCTGGCGCGGCGAGGAGAATGGGGGAGGGGTGGACAACGCCGACGACGACGACGACGCCGGAGGGACAAGGCGAGTGAATCAGATGCTCTGCATCTAATATGAACCCGGCCCGAGCCCGTCAGAGTGTTGTTAAATATCATCCCTAGTCCGACAGGATATTAACATGAACGAAGTTTGCTGTTAACCTAAAAAGCGTAAGCACAAAGCGAATACGACTACTTTAGATTTAAATTTCCTTTAAACTTGGACCGAGCTTTGTACAACTTATCCTCAGTTAGAAGCTGTATTTTCGGTAGTTGTGTAACTTCATTTGCCACTTCATTTGCCAGTCTTCGATATCAAGGCACACCCGAGGATACCTTAAATGATTCCGAGTAAGCGGATTTTTTTTATTATTGCGATTCTGCAACAGATATTGCACCTTTCGCTCTTCCATTCATTGCTGAAATTTGATGAGACGATGCCTCCGGTTTCACCATTTGATTTTTGTCTATCCCTCTAGTTACGTTGGCAGCATGATTTTATCTGCGCTTCTGTTCTTTCTTGCCTTTAGTCATGGCTCTCAAAAAATTCTTGCGCGAAAAAATTATGGGCTCTGCTTAGAAAATTGGTTCTTCAAACTCTGCACACACTGCGAAATCCAGGTCATGCTTGTTTTAGTTTGAAAAGGAGAGAGAAAATACAATCATGTTGTAGTCTGTGGCTGGAGTGCCCTCGTTTTCTGGCCCGCTCTGACCCAGACATTTCTTTTATTGATGTGAAGGCTTTCTAAGTGTAATCGTCTTTTTATCATATCTTTTAACGGCGCGGTACTGAATTAGCACTTCTTTTTTTTGTTGTTTTCACTTTACCTGAATTATCAACAAGAAAACTTTCTCTTGCAAACAATTTAGAATTTGCGGGACAGGATAGCCGGGCCTCAGGAACTGCCCGAGCCGGATCGGACCGGCACGGCCCGACAAAATTTTGGTTCAAGCCCGAGCCCGGCCCGGGCCCGAGAAAATGCGTGCTACCCGGCCCGAGCCCGGCAAGCGGGCTGGGCTCGGGCTTTCGGGCCTACCTGGGCCCGTGCACTGCACTACTTAGGCTTGAACCACGGCAAAGCTGCAGGATTTCTTTACACGTGAGCACTGAAGGACACATCAACGCGCATTTGAACACGTTTGAAATTGTTTATTGACGTGTTCTGTCGTCGCTTTGCATTGTGCCAGTAATAGTCATCGTCATATGCATCGGTATCGTCGTGTTTCTTAAGCCACTACGTGAGCGGTCTCCGCGAAGCACGCGCTCACGAGCGTTCCGCATTTCCTTGGTATTTTTTCCTGCAACAGCGTACTTACGGCTTGCACATCGTGGTTTGTATGCCGCGATGTGCAAGCTTCACGTTACAACTTACGTTCTTGGTGGAATCCGCCATTTCTTTTTTGCGCGGTAAATTGCTTCAAACTTTTTTTCGGTGTCGTCTCACTTCCGTTGTTGTTTCATATATGTTGGGACAAATGTTATTCTGGCGAGCATTCCGCGTTTGCCTCCCCAAAAGTATTTCCCCCTTCGATGCTTGAAACGCGTCACGCTCGGCGAAGTTCGTCCTCCATTAATTTTATAGGCGCGTGCGTATATCGCAAATAGCTTCGTGTAAAAACGCGTTGCAGACGTTTTATTCCGCCTTACGTATATGCTGATATTCCTGCGCCCTTTTCCGACTGGTATTGTGGGGCTTTTAATACGCATTTGCCGCCCTTTGGACGACGCCGATGAATCACCTCGGTCTCATTTCTCGCTGCTAAGCCTTCTTTTTCAGCGGTGCATAAGGGCGTGTGGGCTGCACGTGACACGAGTTCCTGCGTTGCTCAGATAATGCCCGCTTCTGGGAGGGGGGCAGATGGGCGCTATCTGTGAGAGGATAATCCGCGCGGAGAATAAAATCAGGATATAAGGGTGAGCGCGCGCGCGAGAGAGAGAGAGTGAGTGCTTCAACAAGCCCAGTCTCGGCTTATTCGGGTCATTGGCAGCGCGCAGCAAGTGCAGACTTCCACGCCTTCTCCCCTGCGTGTCGCATTTTCTCCATTGTTGCCGCCTTCGCCTCCTCCGGCGAGACTTCGCTTCTCGCTGCGACGTGTCTTTCTCCACTGGGGTCTCTGCGTGTCAATAGGTGACCGGTAAAAAGCGCAAAGGCTCATGGGTGCATTGTTTTCTCCCGCGGAGAGCCGCCACTTCCGGTTCGGGAGCTCTCCTGGCCTCCCGTACGCCGTCGGCTTTCACGCGCGTGTGTGCTTGTTGTTTATCGGTTTCCACCGGGGAAAAAAACGTTCATGCATCGGGAATTCCATATATAACAACGATTGACCCTACTATGGGTTTATCTGACAGGTAAGCACCCTGTGACAAATAAACTACAGGCACACACGCGCCTGACAGCCGCCGACGCACGCAGGCGTACGGGAGGGAAGGAGAGATCTCGAACCGGAAGTGGCGGTAGCAGACGACGTACCCATGAGCCTTTGCGCTTTTTACCGGTCACCTATCCACTGTGCGTCGCTATCCGCACGAGAAGAGAGAGAGAGAGAAGAAAGGGGGAAACGTTTTAGCGAGAGGCCGTTTTCGTTCGCCTAGGAGGGCACACACGAAGAGCGTCTGGAAGGAGCCGCCCGTCTGCAAAGGGATGCGCCCGGATGCCGCACATACAGAGCGCGCACACGCTTGTGCTAACGAGCGGTCGGTGCTTGTGGCGCGCATTCCTCTTCC
The DNA here is from genome assembly GCF_048455015.1 of Haemaphysalis longicornis. Classification (NCBI taxonomy): domain Eukaryota; kingdom Metazoa; phylum Arthropoda; class Arachnida; order Ixodida; family Ixodidae; genus Haemaphysalis; species Haemaphysalis longicornis. The sequence goes on from NW_027526295.1 coordinate 182,253,580, forward strand.
GATCGGCAAAGACGATTGCGTCGTTTTTCGGCAAAACTTGCAAAGAAATGCTTGGCGGCTTGCTGCCCTCGACGAGTGGCTCGTGGATACCGAGTACCGGTTGTTGCTGCTACCTGCGAAAGCGGGGCCACGTCTTGCAACTGCGTAGTACTCCGTTGTTTTTTGTCAGCACGTGTGTGTGGGCTACGAAGCTCCAGGTCGCAGGTTAGATTTTCAGGCGCGGTGGCTGTTTTCCCGATGGAGGCAAAAGCTGAAACGCTTGTGCGTTGAGATTCGCAAGCGACAGGGTGCTTGTGCGGCCGCCGCCGTATTTGTTTACGCAAAAAGGCCGTGCAACAGGCGGTCGTGGGGGCAGCCTCGCAGCCTCACCACCAGGGGGCGACACATGGTGACTTTTTTTTTTTTTTCATAAAACTTTATAAAGGTTTATTTCGTGTTGGCGAGGTGATTGTACAGAGGCGTTACGACTAAGGTCGCTGAGCAACGCCACCCCGTTACAAAGGGGAAGCCGCTAAGCATCATCATCATCCTAACGGGCACGTCTTTGTCTTGGGCTACGCTAGCCGTCTACTGCTGAGCAGCGCGCGTGCGTTCGTTGCGTGTGCGGCAATCGGCACGTTCGCACTCAATCAAAAGTGAGTTATTATTGCCAGAAGAAAAGGCAGCCATCATTTCTCAAGTCATTAATTTTATTGAATGTAGGATTTAACGCAGCAGTTCGGGGCCAGGAGGAGTAGATGGCGTCATGCTGATGCCGATTGCGAGAGGGTATCCGTTCTGAGCTTCCTCGTGCGCGCAAACATTAAAAGGGCTTTAAAATATGTTGTACCCAACGGTTACTGTTGAAACTTGCCCGGAGATACCTCCATATACAAAGGAAGCCTTTTTAAATAGTTATCGCAGCTTTGAAATTTCGTGTCAGCACACCTTTAAGATCACCGCGTGGTCGAAAGTAATCCGCTGCCCCCACTACGGCTTTTACATTGGCGCTTAAAACGCCATTTTTTATGGTTATGGCATGACACTGTACACTGATAGTGTGACACAGAGTGATGGCTCAAGCCTCAACTTTTGTCGATATATGTTGCTCTCGACTCCATGTCGACTATTTCGTAGGCCCTGTCGACATCTTCATAAAAATTCTTTTGCTTTTTTGCTCTCTTCGAGCAACTTCGCATTACAATTCTGCGTAAACATTTGGCGTACTATATATGTACGCCAAAGCCCTCCACTACGGCGCGCCTCATCGCCTGCGTTGCGTCGGCGCGTTAAACCCCACAATCAATCAATCAATATATGTACACGGCCAGCTGTAAATTTTCATTGCTCACGAACAAATAAGCATGAACTTGGAACTTTCAAAGCCGTTGTTTGTCAACGTGAAATACTTAGACGAACTGTGCGGACAGCACATAAACAGAATCTAAATAGTTTCGCTTCGCATGTCATTTTTCATGATTACTCGCCGTACTTACTCGTCACTCCCATTCTGTGTCGTACGCTCTTACCAATCTGTTTAAATTTTCTTTTCCCCCGCACAATTATTGATTGAAGCAATACACCCGAATTTTTTAAAACTCTGTTGGTTTATTAGAAGCAAATGTCTGGATGGGCCTGTTTAGTTGTGCTTGGAGACCAGTGTTTTCTACATCATTTCGTTGTTTCTGCTTTTGCTGTTTGCATTATTGCATTATTGCATCTTTGATATTGTTACAGCCTTCTGCTTGATCCTAAGGCCTGTGGTTTGTTCTTAGATAAATGGATAAATAAATGCACAAGTAAATAAACAAATAAATAACTGTGTGCTAATAAATAGTAGAGCTCGTCTTTGCATGGAGCACCCACCTTTTATTTTTGAAAAGACAGACAAGCGATTTTTGTCGAGTATATTTTCTCTTTACCAAGGGAAAGGGCATCAGTTAAAACACTTTAACCCGAAGCGGTTTTGCCGATAGCGCCCTAGAACTTTAAATATCGGAATTTTTAGATCTATCAGCCGTACGCGTCCCGCCAGAAGGAATGCTGGCGATCATGGCAGTGAGTCGTGCGGCTACATACTTTTAACTGTGCGGGAGATGAAAAGAGGCATTTAGAACCATATCCCCGGCTAAAACGACAATAATGTGCAACATTTCTCATTCCTTTATCCGGTTTTCGAATCCCGCGCTGAAACTGACGGAGTTGTTTGGACACGCGTGGCGGACACGTGCGGTAGTGTCACGTTTAGACGCTAAATGGCGCCACCTTTCACACTTCAAAAATTTCAGTGGAAAATTGAAATTATTTCCGCGTGTGTATATATGAAAATTCCTTGCGGTTACTCCACTAATAAAATGCTGGTTTTCATATGAGCTAGAGGACATGTACTCAACAAAAATCGGTCCGTCCGTCCCTTTAAAGAAACCTGCAAGCAAACTTATCGCGGGTCATTTTTATTAACGAAGAAGCGGTCATCAACAGATACCTGTCTGAAGCTTGCGCAGCTACTCAACTTGGCACAGTCGCGGATAGACAATACGAAGCGATACGCCGTGTACCCCGATGAGGGCACGATACAGCGCCTTATCGTCGCTGCAATTCTCCGAGCATGCGTGTAAAGCCGGGCGTTGCACTGTTTCCTCGTCGCTTTCGGAGAAACCGCGGAGCAGGGAAGATGGGCCGCTGCGCGTGTTTGGCTATTTCCTCCTTGATTACGAAAACAAACACCGTGGCGTGCTGCTGTCGAAACGAGGAAGGCCGTGCTGGAACGAAGCCTGCAACAGGCGCCGTGTTGTAGCAGGGAGAAAGCGGCGTTGAAGAAGTGGCATTACCGTCAAGATGTGCGTGACGTTTTCTTCAGATGTCGAGTGCGACAGCATGCGAAGGGCCCACAACAGCGAGCGGGCCCATTGAAAGTCATCAGGGGCGGTATTCTCGTAACTGTCCCTTTTGAAAACGTCCCTTTTGAGTCCCTTTCATCGTGACGTACTTCCGGTTAAGCAATGAGCGTTGACAGTAGGTTTGCCGCGTTTGCGTTACGTCACTTCCGGTAGTTTGCTTTTAGCCAATCAGGGCTCGCCAAAAGGGACACTTTTGAAAGGGACGCAAAAGGGACAAAACTCGAGAATACCGCCCCAGGAGGGCGACGGGGGAGATGGGGGGGGGGGGGGGGGGGTAAGGGCGCGGGGTGTGTGTGTGAGGGGGGTGAGTGAAACAATTTCCGGTGAAATGTTTGAGTGGCGCCCCCCTGGCCCTGACGTCAGCTCAGGGACTCGCGCCGCTGTCGTCTGCTACACTCCTTTTGTGAGGGACAGCAGTGCCTGTGCTGGAAATCGCCCGCTATGATGCTTTAGGGTATTATTTATTTATTTTATTTATTTATTCAGGTTACCCCTAAAGGCGTTATACAATAGTTTAAAGAGAAACAAAAAAAAAGACAACAAAAGCAACCAAAGAAAAAAAATGAGTCATCGCAGTGCGCATGAGCTGTAAAAACTTAGCTGAGTCTTTCTCGGTAGCAATGTGTGCGGGAAAACTGTTCCACTCAATAATTGTGCGCGGGATGAAGGACTGTGCGAAACGAAGTGAGCGAGATAGCGGGCGCTTAACTTTGTTAGGATGATCACATATTTCCAGTAATTTAGTTACCTTGCCAGTTTCTGCCACGCCTAAATAATTTCGAGCTGCATCCTGCGTAAGTTTGCAACACACTCGGGGAGAGAGAGAGAGAGAGAGAGAACAACTTTATTCAGAGCATTGGTCAGATGACCGTGTGTAACTCGGCCTTTCTCGCGTATTTGCGAGGCTCAGTGTTCAGAACTCCTCGACAAGTATTCAAAATGCGTAGGTTTCCTTAAGGTATTTTTGAGATGCCATAAAGATTCGTCTCATGCTACGCGCCGGCCCTAACAAGCACATCGCATAACGGTAAATAAATGGCTGTCTTGTGTTTCTTTCGTTGTTCTTGACTTCTATCAGATAAATGTTTTTTTCTGTGCCAGCGCATTAATTTTTCTGCACCGTCACAAACGTCCTTTAGTGAGGTGTACGGATGCTTGGGAGGCTCACAACGTTCGTGTGGATATTTTCTTCAGGCTGTAAGGCATACAGTAACTTCTTCACAAATTGGCTTTCGTTATGGCTGCGTGCAACAAGGGGCATATCCGCAGCGTGCGTTGTTTATTCACATGCAAAGGTTTCTGCTACGCCATTGCGAAACGGCGTAGACAACGTTGTCCAGAGTGCTCGAAGGCGGCTTTTCTGCCTCGAATTTGGGTCGTAACCATCGTTATCATAACGAACTGACTCTCAACCCGAACAGTTATGAGATGATTACGGAGTTGAAGGCTTGATATACTCGCTAAGGAACGCAATAAATAGTATACGTGCCGGCTTTCAGTATAACAAGAATCGAAACCGATGGATATGTCCAAGCAGGCCTTTTCTTTTCCAATCCTTTTAGGCGTAAAGAACAAATCCTGGCCTACTAGGGATGGCGTTCTATGAGTTGAAGTGAATTACTGTTACTCTGCTGTGCTGGATTGAGGACCCCGCCCAGTAACCAGTTCGATTTTACTGTTCGTTTTCTACCCCTCCCCCGCCTCCTTTAGAGTGCAGCTTTACTATAACGCACATCTGAATATTGGGAAGATATGGCTGTGGGAAGTGTGCCGAAGTATCCCTCCAGGTCTGAACAAACAGTGTTACTGTATTTTTACCATACACGTGAGTCGTTTCGCTCAATAAGCCCGGTATAAAACCAGCATGATTAGAAGCCTGGTATAAAACCAGCACGCGCCTATCTACACACATAGTGGGTTGTTTTGAACTTCACCTACATTTTTTTCCGGCCCATAGTGCATGTCGGCATACTTTCATGCTTTGACAACGTAAATTGATGTGATACAATACTTTAGATCGTTCGGCAAGGCTGCAAAAAATGTTTAACCGTATACATACGATTACCGGGAATCGTAATGCCTCCTGAATTTGTTTTGTTCTTGCATTTTCGATGTTGTCAGTTATTAGCAGCTGGCTGTACCCTTTGTTCGAAAGAGGGCTGTGAATACAGGAGCTGACGCCTAGCTCCAACTCTTCGCGCTCCGCACAGGACCGGCTCCGCAAGGAATTGGGCGCTGTCGGCAGCGTTTCTTCTGGAGCGATATCAAAAACTATACCTTAAATCACGCCTTGAGCTAGTGTATGCGATTTTGAGTATTTTATTATGATAAAAAGCTACGCACACGCAATATATCGGGCGGACAAGCGTCAAAGGTCAACCGAGCGCAAAGAAATGCGGGTAGCGTACGCGAACGCTGCGACGGCGGGTTACCGCAACGCCACGTAGAGAAGGTCCGAAGGGAGGGCGAGGAGGTTGCCCATCACCGAAACGAATGCGCGGACTCGGCGAAGCATGGGCGCCGTCCCCCGCCGCCATATCCGCCCCAGTAGCGTTAGCGTACAGTAGCCGCTACGATAAAACTCTCTATTAGAGAGTGGGGGCGGGCTAAGCCAAAGCCACCAAAAAATAGAACTTTCTAGGTGGCTTTGGCTAAGCTAAGTGGACGGGGCGGTGAATTTGAATCCATCTTGTCGGTTACCTCGTCGCGCGTTCTCATCGTAACTGTTGGTCACTCCCCTCGTCACTGACGCCGTCTAACTAGTGGCCGAGATGGTTGTTGGTATTACGACTGCTTTCGGATTTTTTGAAGAGTACATCTGCAACTTTAGCTTTGCCCCGCCCGTTTTGATGTAGTATCGCCGTGCGTGGGCGCCCATCTGTATCGTCGTTATGTCCCTGGAAGGCAAATCGATGCCTAGCACTCCCCTCTCTTCGTATTCATGCGCGCTTTACAAAGACGGCACTCTATACTAATTCACTGGGGTGGTTTGACTCCGTAATCCACAAAGGCTATCTGATCCGGTTTTAACTCGTCGTCGTTCTAGACATTCATGGTAGAGATCGGTTTCTCTGTGCTTGCAGTGTGCAAAAAAAAAAAAAAAGGGTCGAGATAACTGCCTAGATTATCGACACTTGGCGATAAGATGGCTTTTCGTAACTCTTTTTCAAATTTGTCTCACCTGTGCTATCATCGAAACATATGTTAATTTCATTCACCTTTTCATGGCCCACTATTTATGATTATAATCGAGAATGAGGGTCTAGTTGTATCTGTGCAGAAAATCCGGTAGCCTATAGAACGTCTCGCAACCTTTTTGTTTTCTGGAATGAAAAAAAAAAAAAAAAGGCAATTTGAAATTATAGAAAATATAAAAAAATAATCGGGAAATAATGGAAAAGCAAGTGGGATTTGAACCTCCACCTTGGGATTGCGCATCTGATCTCTGACCCATTCAGCTACCGGCACGGCTGTGTGAAGGTCGCATATTTTCTCGACTTCCCGGGTAAAAAAAAAACTGTAGTTGATTTCGCTGTCACATAAATCGGTAAAACACGAAAGTGAAACGGTGCAACGAAATCTGCAGCTGAGCATGATTTGCGGGTCGGGGGTGTCTTGTGGGTGTGCTTGGCGAGCGACGTCCTGCTGGCGGGTCGCTTCGGCAAAGGTGTACTGGCGTCATTTCCGTAACGGATACGACGTCAGTGAAATCTTGGTGTATTCCGGCATAAAACACTTTCGTGTTAAAATATAAAACCCGAAAACGAACAACCCCAAGTATAACGTACTCTTTAGAACTAAAAGTTGCTTCCTCGCAAGAAGGCCCTGTGTGCAGGGGTGCACCCTTTACAGGCCGTTTGCTTCGTTGAACTGGCGTCATTTCCGGCACGGATATGACGTCAGTCAAATCTTTGTGTATCTCGGAATAAAATATTTTCGCGTTAAAATGCGTGCCAGAGTCCAGCTCGTCTGTCTGCTACATTTCGCGCTGCTGCAACCGTCATTGCTTACCGCTGTAGCGTCTAGAGAGCACGCCAGCCACAGCTGTCGGCGTTTCCTCAAGCGGTGGCGTAATAAGAACGTACGTGTGTTTCAACGTTCCCCAGCTTCCAGGGACGTACGGCGCGCCACTTGTGCATTTCTGGCACAGCTTCCCATTAGCTAGGCGGGTGGGTGCCTTCACGTTCGCGGTGACCGATGCAAGCACTTTCGCCGCCCGTGGGACACCCCTACGGAGCTCTATTCCTAATCGTGCCGAGCACCGCGCCCCAGACGCCTCACAGAGGAGGGGGAGAGGCGACGAAAAACGCGAGCGTTCGGCGCCGGGTCCTGTTTACGGCCGTTTCTCTCGGAGAAACAAGGACGCCCCGGGACGGCGCCGCCGCGTTCCCAGCGAGTAAAGCCCAAGCATGACAAGGAGGAAAACGGCATCCACACTACTTTTCCTTTTTCTCCAGCCGCGCGTATATACTAAACCGAATGCTTGTCAAGGCCACTGCATCATCGCCGATATGTGCTGCCTCCCGCTGAGACGGCGACCGCACGAGCTCTCGCTCTCTCTGCATATTCCGCTGCTGGTAAAGCCGGGTTTTGAAACGTTTTGAGCGAGTTTGTCCGCTTCTCGGTGTGTCACGAACCGTCGATGGTGTCCTCGGGGAGGCGGCGAACCGTAAAGCGAGCTCTTCCACCGTGATAGCCGGGTTTATAAAGCGAACTACTCGGTTTCCTGGCCTACCCACGGCGGAGAGCTAATGTACTTTCGCTGCTGGCGTGCTGCGAGAGCAGGAACCTTCCGCTACACCCGGCCGTGTCTGCCAGCTTAATTGTAACTCGCGCATACGTGTGCCTGCCTCGCACGTCTTGCCGCCTCTGCTACCGTGGCTCGCGGGAGCGAAGTACGGGGGGGGGGGCTCGCTTTGCTCCGGAGAGCGTTGAATTTTAATGGGTTTGCGCGGTGTAGAGATTAGCGGAAAATGTACGCGAGACAGGGTCAGTTTCCCCCACCCGCCGACGAGCACGGTATCCCGCCTGCACTCCGCAAGGCTGCAGTCAGCCAAAGCCTTCATTGCCAGATGTAGCGGCGGAGCCGGAGTTAGGCGGTGGACGTTGTGGTCACGACTTTCGTTGCATGAGTAGCGGAGGAGCGACAATATTCATTGGCTAGTGTGGAAGACACTCATTTTACGCATGCACAGTGATTGACCCTATGGGTAGCACATCTTTTGGCCACTGGCCTTCGTCTTCACCTCCTGTCGTTGACTCGCTGTTGTGCACCTCTGGAGGCGAGGCGGGTCGAAAGGCCATGTGCGGCAATGGTCCTTTTTCCAGTAGCGCTCTGCGCATGCGCGACTCTCGCTCCCAGTGACCTATCCGCCATATTGGATTATCCAGGTGCAAACGCTGAGCCAGCTAAGTGCTGCTCCGTTTTCTGAGCCCTGAATGCGGCCAACAGGTAGTCGCTACGGCTGCCATCGAAATCGAATTCGTGGCACCTGGGATGGCTTCCTCAACTGCGCAGGGCAGGCAGAAAAAAAGAGGGCGTGTTCTTCTATAATCCCCCAAGTGTGGTTCGGGCGGCCGCCGCAAGAGGGCTCCGCTACTGGGAAAAGGTCCATTTAACGCGTAACGCCAGCCGTACACGCATTTAGGTCCACTCAGCCAACCACGACCTACACGAACGGGTTCGAAGTGGTGGACGCAAATGAATTCCTTTGAACATCCTAAAGACAGTTACTCCTGGGGCCGCCACTAGAATGGAGTGAGTAATACGCCAATCGACAATTAACGGGTGTTTTTGCCAGGGTGGGGCCGGTGTTGGTTCGGCTTCCAGAAGCCCTAGGATTTAAGGGTAGCACAGAGGAAGTTAACTTCAAGGCTGTCGAGGCGACGAAAAGATTAGAATGCTGGTGGACGGAAAGCAAAGAGGTGAATTTCGCCTAGGACATGTACCACCTGTAACAGGAAAAAAAAAAGTATTTTGTGCCCAATAAGCTTTTTATGCCTGCCTTCAGAGCAGAGCTAGTATTAAACCAAGAGTATAAAACATAGGTATATTAGTCCTTTTTGGTAAGGTGACACGTCATCACCCCGTTACAAAGCGGAAACAAATAGCAATCATCATCATTACCATCATCAAACAAACGTTGTGTGGGTGGATCACCTTTGTGTAGGTAGGCGGACTAGAACCGGCTTACGGGATGTGGAGTGCCGTCAGAGCACGGAGGGGGTGCGGTTACCCGTGGCGAGAGCGGTAATAACCCTTTGTTTGTTAAAGGCGGTTCAAGTGAAGTGAAACAAAATGGCGATGGCGCTAACGTGAAGTGCGAAGTCAGCCTGAGCTGTGGTTATCACACGCAGTGACGACCGTCTGATTCGCACGGTAGGGAGTAAAGGAGGAGCCGCGCCGTGCGGTCATGACTTCCCGAGGCGTGCCTCGCCCGCTGCGGTCGTATTAGAGTACCTTGAGCGGGACATTTTTGGGTACGAACGTCGAGGTTTCTTGTGTCGTCGCACTTGCAGCTGGCCACGGAGAAACGCTCTGTGTGTGCTCTTAAGACCTTCACGGAAATGAGGGCACGTTCAGGCGCCTTTTGCACTATTCTCTCGTCGCGGTTGCTGTTCATTGTGACGTTCCGCATTCGCCTCTGGCAAAACGCTGCGGACGCAATGCCTGCTCCATTTGCGCAAACACAAATGACGCGTTCGCGTACGCGAAAGAGTCGCGGCGTCGCAGTATCGGACGATGGCTGTCGGCGAGGCTATCGGTCTGCCCTCGTGATCAAAGGGAGTTATCAAACCAGCGCAGCTTGACCATCACCTGCAGGTAATGCGCGAACCTCCGCATCGTGCTAGCGATTACTACGGTTAAGTCAGCAGCAGCGGCTGTCCCTTTGTTAGCGCGGCTGTGGCCTAACCGGTAATACCGAGCCTGGGGCGGGTAGCGTCGTGCAGGAGAGCGGCTGCTGCAGTTATTATACAACGCGCCAAATTTGAATGATGGGCTGCAGGGGAGGGAGCATTGTTCGGCCTGATCGCGCACCCCCCGCGGAGCTGTGCAGCTGCGCCTTTGTGTTCGCTCGGTGCGCACTGCAATTTTTTTTTTTGTCTGTGCGCGCGCCTGTGCGTTGCACAAGTTGTGATTGTTTTTCCTTGAGCGTTTCCTCCGCTCAGGCAGCTGCGAGATGACGTCACGGTCGACCAGTGTTCGGAGGTAACACTACAATTTCACGTGTTCGGTTTCAGGTGTAGTCTTTTCGTGTGTGCTCTCCCACACTTGCCAAAATGAAGCAAAGTTGGAAGTAAAGGGGGGAGGGGGGGGGGAGAAAAGGATTCGGGATAGCTGATGTAAAAAAAAGGTATTTGCAGGGTTGTGAATCCCTCATTTTAAGGAATCTCCTGGACGCGGTAGGTGGACATATGCAAACACGAAAAAACATGTTGTAGATTACATTCTTCAGCTACTCCAGAACGTCCGGGAGCGAGGGCAATAAATCCTTGCTCCTTCGTCCAGTAATTCGTACAACCTTGGAAGGAAACGGACATACTCGAAAGTCTAAACGCGCTCTTTTCTCCGGCACCACATCCCCCATTATAAAGCGCAAATGAACGCAGAGTTTGGCTAGTTCGTGTTATCGGCATTCACCTTTTAAGAATGACTCAAAGGCGGGCCAATACAGAGGCGACGTGACAGTTCTTTTCCTGGCTGTTATATTGCATCCTTCATCGTTCGTGCGCCATTCTTCAAAAAGGGCTGCCTTTAAAAAACTCCCGTTTTTAGAAGGGCATACGTCAACACGCACTCGCACCGCATTCAGGTATGCATGAAAGCGCGGTCGAGAGAAATTCCGCGTGGCATTTTTACCCTTCAGGAAACTATGCGCCTCTAAAATCGTTGATGTCTTCCGCTAAAATGCCATGCGCCTGTGAACCACGTCAGACGTGCGTTTTTTATTATTATTATGAAGGAGCTACAGGATCAGCAGCCTGCGGTGACATTTAAAGGGTTGTTTACGGTTGACATAACGTTTGTGACGAGTGCTGAGCCGCGTAGACTGTTTGACGCACGTACACCGCGACTCTATCGTTTGTCCTGCTTCGTGCACGAACGTGCCTCGTATGCAATGGCATGCATGTCGCCGAACAATTATAGCCGTGCGTCGGCATTTCGGTATTCAGAGAACGTTGCGCGCGCGACAGATTGTGAACAAAGCCCTGTATGCTAATGACTGGGCCTTATAGAGCCCTGGGTGAGAACGTAGGCAGCCCTGCGTTCTCAGTGCACTATACAAGGCTTAATTACAAGCAATGTATGTCCGTTAAAACAGCACGACGCTTACTCAAACTAAAATGTTAGACGAAAATCTAAAAATGTTCTGGAAAGTTTATGCATTCAAGGGCTCCTGACGAAGTCTTAGCCAGGCAGGAGGTGTTTTTTTTTTTTTTTTATAACTACACATGACCCGCATGCCACTGTGTTTTGATTGCGTGTTGAGCCAAGTGGCCTTCACTAATGCTTGGAGTGGCCCGCGTATCGGTGGTGTTCTAATGGCCACGGGAAATGCGAAAGAAGTGTTGTTGAGCCTTGGTGTTTTACTGTTCTAAATGTTGTTTCACCAACAAAAAAAAAAAAAAAAATGAAGGAAGCTCACACTAACGCGTAAGGCTTCAACGTAACGAAGCTGTAAACAATCTAATCTTCACGACCATCATGACGGTTCAAGTCCACTATTGCAGCCGATTTGCTTCTTCTTCGCGGCCGCAACGATGGCTATAAGTGCGAGCTTCATTCATTTTTTTTTTTTTTTTTGAAGTGATAATCATTGGACATCACCTTGGAGGGGCGTACGCAATGTCCGAGTTCTCTGACGTTGCGTACGCTATGGTCTCGTTCCGAGGAACTGATGCCACGAGAATATGAACGCTGATTTCTTCTTTTTTTTTTTTTTTTTTGTCAATCTTGGCCAGTCTCCCAAGTGGGTATTGTTGGCTTGACAAACGTGCGCAGGGGACGCTGGGCGGTCGTCGCGAGGCACGCACGGACGAAATCCGGTTTTTTTTTTTTTTTTTTACTGCCGGGCGGTCGCCGCGAGGCGGCCCGCGCTCGGCATTTTCTTGGTATTTTTAACTGCGGACACGAAAAATTTGCTAAGCAGTTTCGCTCTTGAAAAATGTTCGGTTGAGACGTGCCGCCGGATTATTCGCCCGAAGTCAGGTTGAAGTGTTGCACAGGAATGGCATCGTGTTTCGCAATAGAGCGAGCGTGCGTGTGCGGGCCTCGCGGTATCACAGGCCTCTTGGCATGCACTCTCCGACTTGTTGCAATACTGCGAGTTTCTGTACACGCTCCGAAAGATGCTGCAGTGGCTTAATCGGTAGCTGGTTCGTTTCGCGGATGTCAGTTACACGATCTCACATCACGTCAGTTGTATCAGCAATGCTTTATACGACCTTGAACTATGTCTGTCGATGAACGCGGCGATCTTCGTCGGGCTTTTCTTTTCTTTTTTTTTTTTCCCTCGGACTGGGCTGATAGCAGCAGCACATTCTACCGTGAAACAACATTGGCGATTCGGAGACCAAGTCTGCACCACCGCGGGACCTCGTGACTCAAGCCCGGGGCTCCGCGAGGGACGGGGCGGCGACTGTCGGCTCGGTTGTGGAGGAGCCGGCCGCCGTAGTACTCCGTCGGAAACCTTTCGTTTTTCCCCTGCCGCGCGCTCTGGTCCGGCTAAAAATAAAAGCCTCACTCGCTGTGGAGTTTAACGGCGGCTCTCACACTACGGGCGCGCGTCGTGACTTTTCCCGCGGCTCCTGCCGCGCCTCCTACTCCTCCACGTCGGCTGCTGCTGCCATTATGTGCGCTCGCATGCGCACTAGGGCCACCCGTTTCCTTTATCATCGGCGCTGCGCGAGGAGCCCGATCGGCCCGATCGCCGATCGCCCGCCTGGGTGTCCTCGCCCGAGGCGGCGATCGCGTCGTTCCTCCATCCAGGCTCTCCGGTGGTGCACGTGTGCGGCTCGTGCACCGAGAGAGGCGCAAATCCGTGTTTGGTGTTTAACTCACCGGGCTACGAGGCGCGCACAGGGGTGGATCCGGGATTTTTTCTGAAGAAAGGGTCATCATCTATCAGTGATGACGACGATGATGATGACAATGATGATGGCGGTGGTGGTGATAAGGAGGTGGAGGAGAATATATAGGAGCTTGTTTTATTCACCGAAGTTTAGAAAAACTACAAATGCGAGGAATTGACAAAAAAAAATCAACTAGGCTTTTTTTTACTACCTAAGGGGTCATCTTATTAGGGGTAGACAGACAATGAACTTTATTGTTATTAGGGGTATAAATTTAAAAATTAAGCGGGGCTCAAGACGTCCTGACCCCCCACCCCCTCTCTGGATCCGCCAATGGGCACGCCGTGTAGTGAGATGATCCGGATTAACTCTTTTTTTTTTCTTTTTTTTTTCAGCGTGCACTCAAGTTTGCGCCTTGAAGATCGAATGCAGGACGAAAAAGGTTTCTCTCTTCCTTAGTAGTCCCGCATTTGATTTTATCGGGTGCCCACGAGCCTATAGTTCATCTCACAAGCTACCTGCAGCACTGTGGAGGCTACATTGTTATCAATAGTGCGCCCACTGAGGGCGCCTAATCCGCCGTGAAGGGGGTCCTTAAAGGACACTCCCTTCTCCCCTCTCGGCAAGTGGCACCGCACGGCCCCGGCGCCTTTTGTCGCTTCCTTCGCGGTGAGTTAGGCGCCCTGAGGGGGACAACAATGTAGCCTCCACAGTGCTGCAGCTAGCTTGTGAGATGAACTATAGTTTTACTCTTCTCTAGTGCCGATGGCGTTATTCTTGTCTGCTTTTTAGCTTTCACTTGGGAAACGGCCTGGGCGGTTTCGAACCTGCATCATCCAAGAACCACTAAGACGTGGAGGAAGCTCGGTGGCCCGTCCAATTCATCGCTTTTTGTCACGCTGTTTTTGTTGTCTTCTCTGGCAAACCGTGGAAGGCGACGTCGTTTCGGCTGAAACGAAGTTTATCCTTCCCATCTTCGGCGTACTTCGCCGCTTCAGCGCCACGGCTCCACGGAGTGAGGCTGCTCTGCCGCCCGTTCGATTCCCGGCCGCAAGAGCAGCACGTTGGCCCGGGGGAAGATTTTTTGCTGTCGCAATTTATCTACCTGCAGTAGCCCTGACCACGCTGCGCCGAACTGCTTTGGCCTCAAAGTGAATGTATCAGCGGAGAAACCGGATGTGACCGCGGCGTGCGCGCGCGGACACTCCCGTGGTTCACGAAATTCTCCGCTTTTTTTTCCTTCTTCGCTCTGTCGGCCAGGTCCGCGATCTCGCACTAAGCGCTAGTTATTCTCTGAGATACTATGCACCGTCTGTCCTTCGTCCCAAAAGCGGGGCGCGTTGGAATTTGGGAAATGGCAGATTTGGGCTTTAGAATAATGTCCGTGAGCTATCTGTGCTCGCCGGAATTTTTTTAATATCCCGCGAATCACGTTGACCATCTCTTCTTCACTGCTGTCGCCAAGTGTTGGGTACAGTAGGAGAAATATACGGGAGTGTGTTTCTCTGTTGTTGGCTGTGACAGAACCACTAAATAGGCTATCTAGTGGCGATAGTTGTGACGTTTTACGTGGCCTGCCGCGAGCGCATGTTACGGCCTACATACAGGCTCCCAGTTGTGCGGACATGAGCTGACAGCAGGGTGAAGTGGGAATAGACTTATTCTCGTACGTTTGCAAACAAAAACAAAAAAAACTTTTTTTTTTCTGTTTATTACTAGCTGTCACTTTAGTTCTTTGTTGCCATCTTGCCACTGTGGGAAGTACGGACAATCAAACTTCTCTTTCCATCTGTACACCCTGCGAACCCCTTTTTTTTATTTTTGTAAAAGTATTTTTTTGTGTGTGTGTGAACACCACCGTGGTGAACACTAAATTAAACCGACGCCATGACAGTTGACTGGAATTCATCCAAGTTCCAACTCCTGCCATCGCCCCGTCGTCGGACGCAACGGCCGACGAGATATTCAGCTGTCGTTAGCTGCATTCGCGACATTGTGTAAAAGATGCCCTCATTGTTGAACCCGCTTGTTGGCCCAGTGCCGCCAGGGCCCCAGAGCAGTTTTCGGATGCCCATCGATCGACTGGGAGAATCCGGACACTGCGTGATGGAGCGTCTGCTTTTTTTTTTTTTACACAACTGGGATTTAAAAATAGTACCTGCCTTAGATAAGCGGTCACGTAATCAGAGAACTAATACGAATGCTCTCTGTAAGGCGCGTTTATGACAACAGTCACGTCGATTGCTGATCCAGTAGTGGCTTGATGTCTGTTTTGTTCCTACAAAAAGAAAACAAAGTTGGCCTCCCAGCGCCTTTCCGGGAAATGTGGCTACACCAAGGAGGTTTGCTACACAATGCCGAAAGCCACGTGGCTGGGGCTGTAGTGTCTTGAAGGAGAACGCATTTGTAGACCCATGTGCCCCATTTGCAGCCAACCAAATCACGTATTCACAAGTCCCAACTAATAAAGTACAGAGGGTCGGTATGTGGGCCAGTTGGCCAGTTCGTAATAGTCAAACGGTGCGAATTGACGGGAGAAAATAGAAGACGAGACGAGCGCTGGGACTCCTGGAGACAAGTAATAAAGTGCAAAAGGGTCCACAACTGGGCTAGTTCAGATTCATAATTGTACAGCAGCCCGAACTGACGGAACGAATAGAAGACAAGACGAGCGCTGAAAGAGCCGGATGAACAAGTAATGTAGCGCAAAAGGGTCGAAAACTGGGCCTGTTGGTATAGATCTATTATGGAGCCACTGCGCGAACAGGACAAACGGAAAACAAAGCGAACGCTGGAAGAGCCCGATGAACGATACGGTGCAGAGAGGACGAGAACTGAGCCAGTTGGCATAGATTCACAATGGCGCAGTAGTGCAAACTGGGAGGCAAAGAGGTGCAGACAACAAGACGAACGGTGAAAGGGCACGAGGAACAATAAAGGGGAAATATGGTCGAGAACTGGGCCAGTTATAGATCCATAGGGGTGCAAAAGCCTAAACGGATTGGATAAAGAGGTTAAGGCAGTAAGACGAGCGCTTGAAGAACCAGATAAACAATAAGATGTTTGAGGGTTGAGAACTGGACCATAACGGTGCAATAGCGCGAACTGACTGGACAAAGAGTAAGATGAGCGCTGAAAGCTCAATGAACGAGTAAAGCACTGGAAAAAGGTCAAGAACTGGTCCGGTTGGTAGAGGTTCGTAATGGTGCAACAGCGCGAACTGGCGGGATAAACAGGAAACAATACGAGCGCTGAAAGAGACCGATGAACAAGAACAATGAAGTGAGAATGCTGGAGAACTGGAACAGTTGGTAGAGATCCACAAGGGTGCGACAGTGCAAAGTAGTGGAGCAAACAGAAAACGAGAAGAGCCCAATGAACAAGAACACTGTAGCGCAATGGGTTGAGAACTGGGGCATTTGGTAAAGATTCTCAGTGACGCAAGGGCGTGTACTGGCGGTACAGGGAAGACAAGATGAGCGCTGCAAGAGCTGCATACGCAATTAAGTGCAAAGCGGTAGACAGGGTGAACTTACGTAACAAAAAGAAAGCAAGACGAGCGCTGAAATTTGCAAAAGGGGGAGAAGGAGAACTGGCCCAGTTTGTGTAGATTCATAATGTTGCAGCAGCGCGAGCTGACCGGACAAAGCAAAAACAAGACGACAGCTGAAATAGCCCCATGAACAAGTAATGCAGTGCAAAAAGGTCAGAAGTGGGCCAGTTGGTATAGATTTCTAATGGTGCAACAGGGCGAACTGACGGGACAGAGCAAAAACAAGGCGAGCGCCGAAGGAACCCGGTGAACAAGAACAGTGCAGTGCACAACGGTCCAGAAGTGGTCCAGAAGCGCTAACTGTCGAGGCAGACAGAAGGCAATACGATCGCTGAAGGAGCCCGATGAACGAAAACAACGAAGTGCAAAAGTGTTGGGAACCGGGTCACTTTGTATAGATTCCGAATATTGCAACAGCGCGAACTGGCGCCACAAGGAAGGCGAGGCGAGCGCTACAAGAGCTCTACGAACAATCAAGTGCGGAATGTTCGAATTCGTGTTTTCACGGCGAGAGGGAGGGATACTTCCGAGCCCCGACGTCGTGGAAGCGACTTTACCTCTGCGCTGTATGTATATACTGTACATTTTGCGTGCATACGCTTCTGGCGGTAAGCAAAATAGCAAGCCGCGCTGGCCGACGGCGCCGCCCAGCAGACGTGCGACCCGATTTTTTATCCGCTTGTTGCCGTCCGCTTCGATACTGGCGCTTCGTCGTCCGCCTCACAGGCATCTCACAGCAGCGATGGTCGCTCGCGGTCGCTGCCGCCGTGAGGATTGCTCGTTGTCGGGGCTTCTTTTCTCTGCTGCTTCCGTGCCAGCTGGCCGCCGACGCGATTGATTGGCCGGCGACCGCCGTCTGGACGGGAGGGACTAGCAGGCGTCGTGGTCGCGCCGAGCTGCGCAGCGTGGCGCGAGTAGTGCGGCTTGGTCTAACCTTGTTAACAGCCTACCACAAGAGAGAGACAAAAAAATGTGCCAGACCTGCTTCCTTGAGTTTGGTCCACACATGATGTGCTCCCGAGGCTGCGAGGCCATGTGATTTGTTTATTCGTTTGAACGTGTCAGATTAAGGGGATCAGTGAGGGTCTGTAGGGCATTCGCTGAGGAGTATCGCTTGCCACATAGCTGTGGAGGACATCACGGGCGGACAAACAAACAAAAAAGGAATTCTCGTGGTGACACTGACGTTTGTGTGGGGCGTTTCCTAAGTTGAAGGTCACCTCTTTTTTGACCCTGTCTAAAAACGCATAGTTGTGCTTGTTAATATCCAGGGAATGGTTCCGAATCGCTTGAAATCCACTCTCCCCACCCCGACAAAAATGAATAATTTTAGTCCATAGCAATTTTGGGGGCTAAAACGCGGTAACGGAGGCCATTATTTCTGTACTTCATGGGCGAGAGGAGGGTGTGAATGGAGGAATTTGTGACTGGAGATAACTGGAGCAGGCCGTGACTGCACACCACGGCTTCTAGAGAAACGATACGCGTTGGCTTCTAACACATTAAAAAAATTCGGTGTCCTTCCACTCCGAAGAAGCATGACCAGCGAAGCTGTGTTCATTCCAATCAGTGCACGAAAGAAAACATGTTTGTACTTTTTGATTGAGCATACTTCCACCAGAATGTTATTCTCGCGAACAAACGTGAGGCTGCCCGTTTTTCTTCCCGTAGACACCAGACCGGAATTCCACGATATTTACTGTGGTCTACGTAGTTACGAAAGGTGAATGAAACTCGTCGTAACGTTATATCATCTTTGCGGCCAATTCTCGTATAATTTGCTTCTTGACAGTTTCTGTTAAACAAGAGTTGCAGCCGTTTTCTGTAGCCATACTCCCTCCGTTGACGGCCATGTGTTTCCATCAGGCGGTAATTCTGTAACGTTTACAACTTCACTGTGAACTAATTATGATAAGTAAATTAAACTCTGCGTAATAATAGGGTGCTCGCAGTGGCCAATTTCAGTGCGTTTTTTTTTTTTTTTTTTTCAAAATGCCCACGTTTTATTGAGAGCTACAGAGCAATCTCCAGAAAGTTGGCTTTGCCGCAAGATCAAAAATTCTGTTGACACGGCTGCCCACATGATCAGAAATTTTCAGGGGCTAACTATAGACAGCTTCGCTGTAGAAGCGACCGTCATCGCCTCGGATGTTCGTAGAAGGAAGCAGCCCCTTGGGATAAGAGACGCCAGAAACAACCCGTGTAAAATGTCCAGCTTTGTCGAACTTCCGTCTGTTGACTTGCCGTCTCGGCGCCCTCCCCCACCATCCCTACCCCCCACCCTCCCCAACCCCAACCACCTAGAGCGATGGGGGAGACCTTGTTGTCCAGCCCCGACCTACCGACCCAGCTCGCGCTAGGGTCCAGGAGCTGCTGGACACATTTGAGACCTGAAAAGAAGGTCCCACCCCGTCTGGTGCCTGCGTGCACTAACCTTTACTAAGAGCTCAGTAAAAGTTTCTTCTCTCTCTCTCTCTCCGCAGTGTCTGGTTCCTTCGCGTTGAATGCGTGCAGGGTTCTTATGACGCTTCCCTTTAATAATGCACGATGAACTGGCAAGTTGTGCTGATCGATCACAGGGCGTTACGCTGTCAGGAAGATGTGTACGGCTCTTTGACGGACTCGTTCAGTTTTCTTTCTTTTTTTTTTCAAATGAAAGGAACAACCTCCGCGAAAATCTGCTCAGCTTGCGTAACAGCTCTTTCTGCCTCGTCCATTCATCGACCCCCCCCCCCCCCCCCCCCCCCCCCCCGGTGGCAGCAGAAAAAAGTACTCTGAGGAAACTGTTGTCCAGGAAAAAGTCACTGACCAACGTGTGAACTAATGGGTTCGTAGCTACCTGACGAGGCCTTGTCGCATTCGCTTCGTACTTTAGTGGCTGAATCGGGCTTGGAGAAGGCAATATAATGTGCGCTTGATTCTGAATCCGGCTTTCGTTTCGCATGGATCGCGCGCTGGAAGCCAGATGAGAGTGCGCGGAGAATGCGGCAAGGGTTACAAAATGGCTTTGCGAATCTGGTCAGTGCGGTCTTCGTTGCACGAACGCGCTCTCGTGGTCCGCTGTTCTACGCGATGTATCGTGCGACTCTACGGATTGCAGTGGCAAGACTAGCGGGTTCGCTACATGCGCTGTCGTGTCACGCTGCCGTCTATTAGTACACCAGCGTAGTCTTTCAAGGCGTCCACGGCGGCCGTGTTTCAGCGTGCTGTGTAGGTACAGTCTGAAAACCTCGGTAGGTGCTGCAGTGCGGCGCTACTGCAGCCGGGGCCACCCCGAGCGTCCGGTGGCCCCTGGTCGGGCCGATAGCGGCGGCGGCAAACAGGCGAAACCAGTTGGTCTCCTCCGCTTTCACTGCGACTGGGGAAGAAAACCGAAATGGCGCGCCATCGGGCCGACAAGTGAGAGGGGATTTGGGTCATGCGTTTTCTCCGTTCGCCCTGTTCTTGCACGCTTGATGGCGGCGGGGGATCGGCGAGGGGTTTTTTTTCCTCGCATGCGACGACGCAGTGCACTGCTGCCGCTTGCAACACATTGCCTTTCGCTGACCCTGTTTTTCTTTTTTCCCTGCCGCTGTATTGATAGGAAGTGTCTGCCGCTCGCGAGGAGTGAGGCGGTGCCTGCCTGCCTGCCCGCTCGGCCTCGGTCGCGCTTGGGATGTGGATCAGACCAGTCCGCCCGGCCGGGGAGCGAGGGCACGGGCTAGGAGCGCTGCGCTCGCCCGGGACGGAGGCCCTCGCGTTCGGGGTGCGCCACCGCTCCGAACAAGTGTCGCGTGCGAGCGAAAACTCCCAACACCGTCAGCACACTCCAATCTTCTTTTGACGGAGAGCAGAAGAACGCATTCAAGCTTTAAAGAGGTCGGAGTGGGAGCGGTGGCGAAGATTTTGTTGCTACGGGGAATGAGGAGCGGGATTTTCACTAGCCGGGGTGAATGTCATTCTGCAAAGTTGCGGAGAAACAAGGAACCTTCATCTCTCCTCGCCCTTCGCAACTCCTATCATGTTGTGGAGACCGGTGTCAAAAGGGGTTCACCGGAAACCAGCCTAATTAATGGTCGTTGCCCTCACAGTCCCATATTTGGCAGAGGTCCTTAGCAGGGCCGCAGAGTCATTTTTCTTTTTCTTTTTTCTTTTTGCCGACCATGCATGCAGAAATGCTTTGAGTGAAGCTCGACCGTGCCGACGTAGGCCCGGGAAAGGTGACAGAATGTGCAGTGTTTTAGGTTGATTGGCGTCACTGTAAGGCGTGCTACTTCCTGTACCTTACAAGCACTGGACATGCACTCCCCACCTCTTAAAGGAGCCATGAAGAGAAAATACAACTTCGTTTAAGTTGAAAGAACTAGGATTCAGTATCTCACTCAGCTCCATTACAGCCCCAAAAGATGTTTTTTAACGAAAAAAAAGCAAGAAGTATTTAAAAACTTTCAAATTTTGCGCCACAGTGACGTGTTATGAGCAAGAATGACGTCATACGGGCCGACAATA
The DNA here is from genome assembly GCF_048455015.1 of Haemaphysalis longicornis. NCBI lineage: Eukaryota > Metazoa > Arthropoda > Arachnida > Ixodida > Ixodidae > Haemaphysalis > Haemaphysalis longicornis. The sequence goes on from NW_027526295.1 coordinate 182,274,574, forward strand.
AAACATAATTTTCAGTGCGTTAACTGCACGTTAGCCTTCAAGTGATGCGGTCAAATGGAACTATAGTTCATCTCACAAGCTATCTGCAGCACTGTGGAGGCTACATTGTTATCAATAGTGCGCCCACTGAGGGCGCCTAATCCGCCGTGAAGGGGGTCCTGAAAGGACACTCCCTTCTCCCCTTTCGGCAAGTGGCACCGCGCGGCCCCGGCGCCTTTTGTCGCTTCCTTCGCGGTGAGTTAGGCGCCCTGAGGGGGACAACAATGTAGCCTCCACAGTGCTGCAGCTAGCTTGTGAGATGAACTATAGAGGCCCCATTACAGACGTCCAGTCATGTCGTCGCGACAGGTCAGTTAGGCGGCCGCCAATCGCACAAACAAGGTTCCGTGACGTCATAGAAAAGTTGCGGGAAATTGACTAGGGGGTCGCGACTGCTTCACACGTTTTCTTTAATATATCCGTTATTTGTTCGAAGATTGCGTTGATATTGGTGTCATTGTTATCGGGACTAAGCAGTCTTTCTAGTAAACCCAACTTCTATTTTGTCTTCATGGCTCCTTTAACCCAAAACGAAACCCTTCGTTACGCGACAGTGTTCGTCGATACGCTTTACTGATTTTCCCTGCCCACACCAGCGGGATCTGGGGATCCGTTCAAAGTATTGCAGTCTCTCAACTAGTCGCTCCCGTTATTTCTAGCGACGAAAGGAGCCTTTGTCGCTCCATGGCTTGTTCTAGCAGAAATTTCGCTAAGCTGCCGTGTTTGCACAGCCAGCGGCACAAGCGGCTAGAGCACTGCACGGGCCTGATTTTAAGGCCCGAGCCCGGCCCGAGCCCGCTTTGTGAAGCCCGAGCCCGACCCGGGCCCGTAACACCGAGCCCGGGCCTGGCCCGGGCCCGGGCATTCATAAGTGAGCCTAGCCCGGGCCCGGCCCGGGCCCGTCGTCTCAATCCCAGGCCCGGTCCGGGCCCGTCGTCTCAATCCCACGCCCAGCCCGGGCACGGTCTTTTTTTTTTTTTTTTTTTTTGAGCCTAGGGAGGGCCCGCATGTGTGTGACCAGGCCTGGTCTTAGACGTCGAAGGAAATTTGTTTATTATATTTGGTCGAGTGTCTTCGTAGCCGGAAATCAGACGGACCATCTCTGTACAAGCACGCCCTGAATTATAACGCAAAAAATAAGGGTTTAAAAGTACACGTAGCTCACACCTTCTGCAGTTCACGCCACATGTGCGTAATAATAGCTCGTATTCTTACACGAGAGACACCCATCACCTTTGATGACTAGACTCTTGGCAACTTCATGTGGTTGTTTCGGTCACAAGTTGGTATTATTGAAATTTTTCGCTCTCCATTTGAATCCACGAATATGTGCGTGTGTTGAAATATTTTTGCTGGAGTGGTTGTTAAGCGGTGGCGCTTCTCTAGCACGCGAGTTTGATTTCCAGCCACGGCAGCCGCATTTAGATTGGTTCGACATCTAAAATACACGTACATAGACATAGGTGCACAGCTCCAGGGCACGGCCTCCGCGATCGGCTGCCGGCGGCGCGCCGGCGGCAGCCGATCGCGGAGGCCGTGTCCAGGGTGGCTTAATGAATTCCTTCCCCGCTAGGGCATTCCTTGTAACCGTATCTTTGATATCTTATACACCAAAATATAAAATCTTGATGCAGTAGATGAAATGTCATTAAAGTTACAGTATAGTGACTATCAGACCTAGCAAAACATGTTTTTAAAACAATGTGTACAACTAACATCAAAACATCTTGAAGTGCAGAGGTGCGCTGCCTGACACGAAACGTAGGACAGGGTTAATACCACAAAAACAGACAAGGTGAGGCGCAACACTAGCTGTTTTTGTGGTATTAACCCTGTCCTACGTTTCGTGTCAGGCAGCGCACCTCTGCACTTCAAGATGCTAAAACACCAACTAGCCCACTCCCAAGCCTTGCTGAACCTAACATCAAAAAGCGCGTAAAAGTATACTCAGAATATTCAATTTTATGCTCTTTTCCACACTTCACGTCGGAACTATTAACGGCCGGGCCTATAAATTCATGCCCGAGCCCGGCCCGGGCCCGTGGCGTCGAGCCCGAGCCCGGCCCGGGCCCGCGGCACTGAGCCCGAGCCCAGCCCGGGCCCGCGGCACAGAGCCCGGGCCCGGCCCGGGCCCGCCGATAATCGACTTCGGGCGGCCCGGCCCGGCCCGCGGGCCGGGTCGGGCCCGGGCTTTCGGGCCGGCCCGGGCCCGTGCAGTGCTCTACAAGCGGCCTCGCTCGGCGCGCCGTCTGGCTGTACTGCCGCTCCGTGCGCGGCCGGGTTGCTCTCCGCGAGACCGGACGGGCTGTCCGTCCTTGTCTTTTCTATCTGGTTGCGTTGGTTTCGTTATGTGAGCGTCGGGAGTTTATTGTTGTCTCGACTGGGAGAACGTCTGCACGTAGTACTTGCTTTGCCCAGGGAAGAATCTCCCGGGCCTGCGTGCTGGTCCGACATTTCTCGTTGGCTCGCATTCTTCTTTGCATCTTTTTCTCCCCCCCTTCCCCGACGTCTACCGGCGAGCTTCGTGGCGTCTCCGTGTTTGCGTCTGCGCGCTTTCTCGATCGTTGAACGTGCCGCAGTTTTGAAAGACAGTGAGGAAGTGCACCGGCCGCCGCATGCCGTGCCGCGAAGCAAGGCCGCTGGCTTCCCGCTGGGCCGCCGTTTTTCTTTTGCTTCTCTCCCTGTGCGATGACGCTCTTTCGTCCACTGGGCACGAGGCTTTTACACTTTCCGTGATCGCTGCTGCTCTCCTGGCTGAGAGGGGGATTGCGGTGGAAGCTATTTAACCCAGTCGTTTTGATCGGGGTAGCCGGACTGTAGTCTAATGTATATATATAATAGGTTATTCTGACGAAGGCCGGTCCCTCGGCCTAAACGTTAAACCTTTTCTTTTTTCGACGTGTGTCTTTCTTTTTTTGCTACGACTTGCCGGTGTCCAAGAAATATTTTCCTGCTATATATATATATATATATATATATTATAACCACTTTTAGAAGGAGTATATATTGGTGCCGGAGAAATTCTGACGGAATAAGCACTCTATAATCCACAATTTTTCATCGTTCCTTTCGCCTTCCGTGTTCAATAGCGGGGCTATTCGATGGACAGTCTCGGACTCACCCCGTACAGTCCGCGGGTAGTCCGAGGATTCGCCGCGCCGTAGGAATGTATGGGAAAAACGAATGCCGACATGCTTTTCGGGGAGTTCGCGGTGAGTCCTAGACTAAGTCGAACAGGCCCGGTATCGCATCCTCTTCGACGTTTACGAGTATTTTCTAGTGATAGTATAAGCTCGTCAATTCGAACTGGAAGTTCGGAGTAACGAAAGTGAAGAACAAAAGCCGCGCAATGCGATCGGGAAGCAGTAGAGCGCGCCAGCAACTGATTGCTTCGAGTGAAGCCTGCCTTTTGTTTTGGGCAAAAGCCCGCACGTGTTGACCAACGAGCGAATGTAGCGCAAGGCCTCCCCTTCGCCTTCTTGAAAACTGAAAGAGAGACGGGCGGCATCCCATCCGGCGATTACTTCCGAACGATGGCCACATCCGTGCTTCGTCCGATCCTTCCTTCGTGGTCACTCGCAGCGACAGGTTCTATGCTTGTAACCTCAGTTAGTGATTTCATGCTGTCTGTCAGCACGCCCCACACCCTGAACTCGTACACTCCGCAAAGAAACTTCTTTCAGTACCTCCATGGCGGTTTTAGAGTGCTTTTACCTCGTTCGACTTCTCTCTGTTTTTCTCTCCTTTCAAGAGTCGGCGCAGCCTCGATGTGTAGGCAGCAGGATGCGTGCCTCTGGCCGTGGGCCAGGCCCGGAACCTACCTGCTCGGGTTCGAACTAGCGGGCTTTGTTATAGCTTCTTTATTCTTTTAACGATTTGGCCGGACCAACAGTTTGAATTAACGAGTTTTCTCTGTAGTTTCTTCGGAATCTTTCGCAGGCGCTGCTGCGTAAATGCGTCATTCAATTGTTGCATCACCGCAAATAATCACGTCACTTCCGCTCGTGATTTTCGCGTAGAAAAAAAAAAAAAACACCCATGACTTCGCAAGTCGCGCATCGAGCCCACCCCGCCCACCGCCTCATCACTTTCACGCAGTGCATACAGTCTGCGCAGTGCATACAAGCGCTTGAACGGAGCTGGGCGTTTGAATTTCACGTCAAGCCTGAAACGCGAGCTATGCTTGAAGCATTGAGAATTCGCATTAGGCTTAGCCATACGAGCGCTTCAATTTCAGTAACTCCGCAGGGGGCCTGTTGCAAGCTACTCCTGCACAGTCGACGCTTTACCTGGAACCGACACAACGAGGAAGCAGTGCACAGCAAGGAAGGGAACCTGTAATTTGTCTCGTCTCGTCACTCGCCGCGTCGATCTTTTTCGTCGAGCCGCGCGCGTAAATGCTGTCTCGATGACGACAGCGTTAAGATTGCGACGCAGGAACCCGTCAAATTATTTGTAATTCATCCCTCTTTAGAGAGTGGGAAAAATAGACCAGAGCGAAAACGAGAGGAGTCCGTATAACTCCGCGCTAGTCGCTGTTTCGTTTCTGCGCTTCTAGAATGCAGTGTCTTGCACGTCTGATGCATCTGCTGCTACGAGAAGCGAAACAAAAAAAAAAAAATGAAAGGGAGTAGGCGCAGTGCAAGGCGTAAAAAAGCTAACACGTCCGCGAAGCAAATCAGGACTCTTATACACTAGTGGGAGAGGTGTCAGAATTGATTGCGCTGATGAAATTGCTGTCTCGCTCCTCGTGTTAATTTCCGCACCTGTCAGCATTCTCTAACCAGACATTTCTCTTTTTTATTCTTCCTCGGCAAACCACCGAACCGCGTTTACTGTCGAAAATTCGGCAATGAAAGAGAGAGAGAGAGAGAGAGAGAGAGAGAGAGAGAGAGAGAGAGAGAGAGAGAGAGAGAGAGAGAGAGAGAGAGAGAGAGAGAGGGGGGGGGGGGGGAAGGGGGGGGGGGGGCACTCGATAAGGAGGATAGTGGCACATATCGATCGCTCAAGGCGGAAGTTGTTCGCTTCTCCCGCACTTCTACCGATTGCCGCGTCGCTTGTGCGCAGCATCCTAGCTGCCGAGGATTAGCTGGGCCGCCGAAAGTGGAACGCTGGTGCAAACCGGCGTTTACAGCTCATCTCTCTCTCTCTCTCTCTCTCTCTCTCTCTCTCTCTCTCTCGGCGTTGACGCGACTGAGCGCCTGCAGTTTCTCCTCTCTACCGCAGCAGTGCTTCGTCTGGGACAAGCGCCAATCACTGGCTTCCACGGTTTCTTTTCTTCTCTATCGCGGCCCGAGGTTGCTCTATCACTCTGGTTATAACGAAGACATCGGGACAGGGGACCGGCTTCGTTATAAGCGATGCTTCGTTAAAAAGGATGTGCTCTAACTTCACGGTGACTGGGACTGTGGAAAGCGTCGATTAAAGCAGTTCTGTTCTTTGTAACGAGTGTGTACTAGTTTAGGGGGAAAAGAAAGTACGTCGATTTGTTTTCGGAAAATCTTCGCCTCCTGGGTGTAACTGCTCGCCAGAGTAGGCCAGAGTTCCTTCCCCTGTACAGGTCCCACCGGGAGCTCCTTGGCTTGCAAGGACCTCCAGCGACCTGCTACGACTCTTCTTTCTTTGCGCGCCTTTTCTTTAGTAGGCGTCTCGCGTAACCTTCGTGCGCGGGCTGGAAGCCGCCGACGTGCGACGACAAAGATGTCGCCTTGAAGCTACAAGGCGACAGTGAACCGCTCTCTCGTCCAAGGCTGTGTGCAGCGCTTTTAAAGCATGACACGTTCGGCGGGTGCGCAGATAAATCGACGTGTAGTTGTATGATATCGGAACTGCAATATCCGCGTGGATGACGCAATGTTGCGCGGTTGACAACAGGGCAACATTGCGTCATGCCGCGGAAGGACAGTGCCCTGCGTTATGCATAGCTGTGCGGAATGTTGTCGCAGCTGTCATGATATCTTGATGCCGTGACGTCATCTCACGTCTTAGCCAGCCGAATTACGTGAAACGCCGCTTCTTACACGTGTTTTACTTAAGTAATGTGTTCATTCGAGGGACCCTGCAACGCTGATATAACATGCTTTTCACTCTTTTTCCTCATGCCTTGAAGCATTGCAGCGAAGATTATAGTTATCGCCAGCGCAGCGTGGCGCTGCGTTACTTGCTCGTCGCCTGCAGATAAGATACGCGTTCCAATTTCTGCTTTGCATTTGTTGCGGCTTTCTTTGAAGTGGCTATCGGATGCGCTTATTGCTGCGAACGAGAGGCAGACAGGCGGACATTTAAGTCCGGAAGGCCTAACCTAGCGGCCCAGAGGAGCGTCCAGAGTTAGCGGGCGCGCATCGATGCACCCTACCCAGAGTAGACGCGGGTCGCAGCTGCGCGGGTGGCGGGAGGTTTAGGACCTCTACCCTAGCTAACGCAGGCCTTCTGCACAGCCTGGAGGAGTTGAGTGTGTGGAGCGCCATGGCCCATTCTTCCTTTGTGGTGAGTTCGGCGTCCTTTTGTAACGCGGGGCACTGCCATAGCGTAGTTGTGCAATCTAAATTACACTAAGCTGTGTCGCAGAGGGGACAGTGAGGGTCAATGCCCGGGTGAAATAAGCTAAACCGGCTCCTGGTTGGGAAGGAACCGGTCTGAAGCATTCTAAAGGCTGCTGACTGTGGGTGTGTGAGGGCAGGGTGGGCCAGCGGGAGTGTTCTTCGCGTAAGTCGGTAGTGTGTGACTACCTTCGTTGAAAGTGAGTAACGCGTCTCGGAACTACTCTCTGGGGGGCCTCGGGAACTCGGCCTGTTCGATCGCCGTGGCTGAGGCTCGTGGGCGAACTCGTTGGCGTTATGAAGGGTGTCTTGGACTCAGTGGTCCACCTGGGTCAGGAACCATGTGATATGGAACGAACGTCTTTTCTTTTCTTTGTAGCATCCTGGACGCTTCTTTGGCAATAGTTCCTTTGAGGAAAGCTCTTGCCGCCGAGCGGGAGTCCGTGTGGATTTGCTTGCACCGGGTTTTCGCAATGGCGATGGCTAAGGCGATTTGCTCGGCCGTAGTGGCCTTTGGTGCATAGGACCCCGAGGTGACGAGGTTTCCTTTGACATCCAACGCTGTCATCAAACCTTCCCGAGTGGCCGTACTGGGCGACGTCCACGAACAGGGCTTTGGTCGATTGTGTATTTGCGAGCTGTAAGGTGGTTTTGGCCCTGACTTGCCTTCTCCCCTCGTTGTGTTGGGGAAGTACAGTACGCGACAGGCTTAGGGCAAGCAAACGCCCGGCTTCGGAGCGTGCTGCCGACATCTGCTGATAGCGGCTGGGTTGGAGATAGCTTGCCTTTGCGCGTGCGCGATCTCGGACAGGCTCAGGCCTGTGGTCGTTTCGCATGTGCCACTTTAATTTAACAGGGCCAACAGTGAGCGTTGAACAGACGCTTCGTTCGACGCAGTGCACTATCCCCTCAGGTGGTTACGCAATCATGCGATACGGCCTGCGCTCATCTTCTGAATCTTACGTTTAGCCAACGAAAAGCACGAAACAAGAGCGCACTGCAGCGCTTTATGTCAAACCTATTGTGCGATTACGTAACGCCTGCGCTGATAATGCATCGCGTCAAATTACGCGCTTACCCCCGTATCGCGGCCTACGGCTGGCTCTGCAGAGCAGAAGCGCCCCTTTCGGAGGGGTGGGGTCTGTAAATTTGAGTTGCAACTTGCCCACGCTAAAAGGCGACCGGCCCGAGCCTGTCCGAAATCCACGCACGCGCAATGGCAAGTAATCTCCAACCCAGCCGCTATCGGCAGATGTCGCCAGCATGCTCCAAAGCCGCGCGCTCGCTTGCCCTAGACAAGCCTGACGCGCACTGTACTATACATCCCTCGGCAACGGGTCTTCTACCTGGAACGTTTCCCTCACCGTTCCGGAGACATGTGCAGTGAGATCCACAAAATCTTCGGCCATGTAGCCGATGTCTCTAAGAACTTTCCTGCCGGCCCTGGTGGAGAGCAGCCTCTGTTCTTGCGCGGTTCTTTGCGTTTCTGCGGTTTCGACCAATTAATTGTGGATGCCAACTTCTCCGTGCTTGCGGATACGGGTATACTGAGCACCCTCTTTATGTTCTTCCCCATGAGCGTATTGACTTCATTCTCTTCCGTGCGGGACCAGTCGAGGGCACCCGCCACGTAATGTGGCTCATGAGGAAGCCGCCTCAATGGCGTCATTCGACCGCGCAAACAGTGCCCGGACCGAGGAGAGAAAAGGCTTGGCAAGCTTCTAAGTTATCTGGTGGGCGCAGAACTGTAATATTTGGCCGAGGGGCTTTGTGGCCTCCTTTTCTAAGGAATGCGCCCGCGTTTACTACGTTCTGACTGCGTTTCGAAGTTTAAAAAACAATGTTGCAGGTTCTCTTATAAGTCACATTTTTTATTGGGGTGATAAGATTAGCCTTATCCTTGCTGCTTCCACCCCTCATTTTTTTCAAGCTGGGGCGGGGTAGGAGAGAATAGCCAAAACTGTGGGTGCTATGAGCCAGTCGTTTCCGAATGTTGCTCAATGTCTTTCCCGCGCCGATTCATTATTCGGGCCGAATGAACGAATTCATTGAGAGGGGGAGTCGCTGTTTGTACTTTACTTGAACTCCACGATGCTACTTAGACGCACGATGCGCCCTCCCGAGCCTGGCCCGGTAGAACCGCTGGAAGAACCCGGCCGTCGTTGCAGGTTGGAAGGTCGCGCGCATTTGCATGCCGCAAGCCATGAATATTATATGCGTGCAAATAAGGTTGTGTACGATAATAATATAGGGTTACTGTCGGAGCGGGTACTGTGAAAGAAGCCCGCATTTGTGTGCAGTCTTGAACGCGCGTGTGCCGTGGTGTGCAGCCGATGGCAATCGTGCGATCGCAAGACGTACTTTCGATCGCTCCACGCACGTGCGCGCGTTTTGGGTGACGCAAGCGCGAGCGAGCTCGTGGGAATGAATAAGAGAGAAACGCGCCGGCGTGTGAGACGCTCTGCCGCCAGCCCGCACTCATTCGTGCTTTTCTTGTGTTCTGTCTGCGCAGACGACTTCAAGCCGGCCTCGGTAGACACGTCCAAGTCGGCGAACGTCGAAGTGGGCGAGAAGAACCAAATCACCGTCACCGTTCCGCACATCGAGGTAGGTGCTCCGCCGACCCACTTCGCCGGCTCTGATGCGGCATTGTGATCGCGCTGCTGCTGCTGCTGTGTCAGTCGCAACAATGCGAGATGCGGCCAGATACTGCCCGTCGGCTCGCCCCGCGTGGCGCCGTCAGGAAGACCGCTGTTGTTGTGTCAGCTGCTGCTGCTGGGGGTGGAAGAAGGAAGAAGCGGCTTTGCTGAGCCCGGTTCCTGTCGGCGGCCCTCTTTCGCCATGTTTTACTTATTTTTTTCAAGTCAACCCCCCTTTCCCGCGCAGTCTGCCTGCTACTTCCCCGATTGCTCACAGCTGAGTTACCGTGCGCCGTTAGTGTCACATTGACAGGCGCGCTTCTGAAACTGATCTGAATGCGATTATGCACGAATTTCCGCGGTTCTGTTCTGCCGCGATGCCCCCAGCTAGTCATCCAACGAGGCCAGACGTGCGATTTGGCGCAAAATTTTGATCTGCGCTGCGGTGACGTTGCGCAATGAAAAACGCCCCGTTTGCACTGTGTAACGCCGCAGCAGTTGCTGACCAAATTTCGCGAGTTTTAGCTGTGTGGGGCCTCATCGTCGACTCATCTTAACAGCCTTCAACTGCCCAAAACAACTCAATATTTGCACTTGGAATGCGTCAACATCTGTTACTGCTGATGCCCTCTGAAGCTGGATGTAAACTTGAACGCCCTAGACAGCTCAGGTCTGTAGTGTCTTCCAATCCCAACAAGCCGAGGGAATGTATACTAATGTCTGAGTCAATCCTCCTTGACATGGATTTTGTTTAAAATCAAAGCACGATAATAATATATATATATATATATACACGCACACACACACTGGTTGTTGGCGTAGTACTGGATCGGAGCTGGCTACCAGCCCCAAGTACAGGAAACAAAGAAAACCTTAACATAAATACCCCAGAAAGTGGAGGGGAAAATAGCCCCGCCGGTAGCGCAGTGGTCATCACACCAGACCGGTATTCTGGAGGTCGTGAGTTCGGATACCACCCGGCGGGCATTTTTTTCTCCTTTTTCTTTCTTCCTTTCCAAATTCTTTGTTTCAATGACCTGCAACATCCTCCCCTTTGCTTTCCGAGATTTTCTTGACTGCCAACCCTTATTTCTGTCTTATTTCAACGAGCCCTTTATTCCGTATTCTGATTCGCTATATACACGCGCACACACACACACACACACACACACACAATTATATATATATATATATATAAAATATCATTAATAGTGACAGAAAGCGTTTTCCCCTTTATTTGACTGCTATTGAAGTTGGAATCTTAAACTGTTAAACCGTGATGCTCTTATCAAAAGCTGTACACTTGAGATAGAGAGAGATAGGTGACTTTTCCTCTCCACCTGTGTTGCATAGTGTGGTTAGTGAGTGAGGTTAGGTGTTAAGCGGTTAGGTGTTGCGCTACTCTGAGAGTTTTGTTCACAACCCTTGCGGCTGTAAAGGAATCGCTCATTCTCTGACAGATCTGAATGTTGAATAACTTACGAAATCCTGAAAAAATAATTGATAGAGCAGCTGCAAAAAAATTGTCAAATAGGTGAATTAGGTGAAAGTGTTATAAAATTGGGCTTCTTGCCCTATTAATACAGGGTTGGGTCAACAGGACTGTTGACTTGGCATTTAAGCAGTGTCAACAGTGACTTACAAAGCCTCTCATTGTGAATTTTGCTGTCTATTTTTGCACCTACAGAATGGCTCTCTTCTTTTGTAAATGTTTTGCTACATTGTGACTCGGAAAAGCACTAAAGGCACTTGCTCTCGCCGCCCATTCTGCACTAAGCCGTGAGCAGGACAGTTTTTTTTATTATTAACAAATTCTCTACACAGCACTCTCACAGCGGCACATTAGTGAAATACATCCGCATTACTTCGAAAAACCTAATTAGCAGCACATGCTTGATCTTCAAGCTGTGCAGAAGTAATTGCACAGTGAAAAAATGTGCGTAGATTGGGAGCTTTTCAGCTCGCTGGTGTGGGACGCTTTGTAGCTGCAATGCTCGGGTGTAGTTTCCCAGCGCATGCGAACACTTGGCAGCATGATGACAGGGTGGGGGAAGACTCGTACTGTTTGCTCCCTCTATCCTGTCCTTTTGTGTGCTGGAACACTAAATGGATTGCGAGGCTACGTATTCTTAAGACGTTGAAGATTTCAATTCATATGCGAGATGTACCCAAGGCAAATGCATCGCCTGGTCTGGCTCTGTCCACACTTCTAAATATCAGACGTTGTAATTTATCACTGTTTCGTCTGCACTTAGTTGAAGCGGCAGAAGCCAAAGTACCTTTCGCAAGCCTTACTTGTCTCCGCGCTCCTGATTTTTGCTCCTTCTTTCCTATCTTTATTTTCCTCTCTCTCTCTCGCTTTTGAATTAGCTGTATGTCACATCTCGCGTTGCGTTATCTTGCTTTCTCACAACGCTGACCATTGGCTGTGCAAAACATTCTTGCAATATGTGTGCTTGCATTCACTTTTCTGCACCTGTGCCTGTATATAGTGGGTGTGGTGTGTGCTTTGTCGCCCACTATGCAAAATTTTGTTGTTTATGATCACTGCCACAGACCAATTAGTAAATAACACAGGGGAAGTTTCGCCTTGCAATGTGTCAGGCTTTCTTAGAAAAAGCATTGACTTGTTTTTATTGAGAAAGATCCCTTGCGACATTAAAAAAATGCTTGTAAATGCAGGTTTTTGGGAGCATGCTCCTTTCCCTGGCAGTGATTTGTTTACGGGAATTCTTTTTGGGGAAGTTGCTAAGCAAGTAATGTGAGTGTTGTTCCCATCCTCTAAATGCTTCAATGGTCTTGCACTGTCTGTTTCAAAGTGTCTTGTTTTTAGCCCTTTGTAGTAAACCTTAGGAGTAGCTAGTTGCTGCTTTGTGTGTGGCTGCTTGCCATGCCCTGCTGCTGCTTGGGTGCGTGTGTCTGACGCGAGCGGTTTGTGCCCCTTCCACCGGTGGGGTCGGTGCGACCCGCAGAACTCTCTGTCCCAGAACTCTGGCACGGCGCACACGGTGTTCAAGGGCTCGCAGCGGCCGTACAACCGGGAGTGCGTCCTGGTTGTCGACAACGTCACGGGGGAGGTGACCCTCGAGAGGCTCAGCTGCAACATACAGCTCAAGAAGACCCGGTGCGCTCTCCTTTTCTCCCACAGCCTTTGCTGTGTGTTTTTTTAATGCGCTGCGCATCAGTGAACGTTTTGAGCGAGAATCTGTTCGAGGTCTCAAAGCTGTGAGAAAACCTGCCCCTCTAAAACTAGAAATGTGATGACCTTCTCCTTGTTATGACAGTGGGTAAGGTGCATAGCCAGAAACCAGAAGGGGAATCCTGTTGACATTTGGGTGTGTTGAGCGTGTGAACACGTGCATGACATGACAAGTTATGCCTTTGCTTATGAAAAGAACTATACTTGCATTATTCGCGCTTCAATTTTTGTCTAGTGGCCATTAGTGTTCTTAGTAGTTCTTCTACATGCACTTATTTATGATTAGTATGAAAGTTTTGACACAGGCATGTAGATGTCGCCCAACTGTGGCCGTATATTCTGTCGTTGATTCATTTTATCGTTTTGTCCAACAGTGCGGTTGAAGCAGGTGGAACCAGTGTTCGGTTACTGCTCTTCCTGGTATAGGTGAACAAATTTGGAGCAGGGCTAAGAGGCACTGTAGGCGGGAGTTACGTGTCACGTTTACAGGTTTTAGTTATAGCTGAGATTATGTCAGGATATCGCAGCTCCTGAAAAGCTCGTAAAAACTTTACAGCATGTTTAGTGCTGTTGTAGGCGGAAGCCGTGCACTACAGCTGCACTCGTTGGTTGGCATCGTCTCTTGCATGTTTGAGCTTGGTTGTGATAAAGGGCAGATGTTAAGGTCAGTGACTGAAAGCAAATGCAATGGCATGTAAGCAAAAGCCTTTGCAGTATAGGAAGCTTTCTCATTGGGAACTCTCCACCCTATGATTTGCCAGAAATCCTTTTGAGTGCATTGGTCTTGGATGTGTTGGCATAGATAAATTAACATGAAATTGCCTGTATTTAAAGGCAGATAGCTTATAGCTAGATAAACAGCATTAGATTTTTAACTTTCTAGTTGAAAAAAGCAGTCTCCTACTCTTTGGTATTTTACAAATCAGGATTGTTGCATTGACTGGACAGGGAATGACCAATGCTTGAAGGGACACCAAATGCTTAACTTCTGGAGCTCTTGTTTGATGGCCAGCTGCTGAAAAAAAGCTGGCCTTTCTATTGCCATTTCCCCTTTTTTTTTGTTACGTTTCAAAGCAAAGTGCCCAAGCCAAGCCCGACTTTACTTGATATTGCGATCTTCCTAGAAGCCTGTTCTTGATGGCTTTTATTTTCATCACATCGACTGGAAGCAAATTAGAGAGGTCTTTTTAATGCCAACTTGGTGTGGCAGCTCACAGTCAGCCACCAAGGCTCATCCAAACTTTCCCAGGAATGCTCAGGAGGTACTGCCACCTGGAAGCAGGTGTTGAAAATACACTTGCAATTTATCAAGGAAGTTTTCAGCCTTGTTTCAATTCAGTTGTGCTGATATCTTCTTTTGCCACTGGCTGCTTCGTATGTATGGGCAATAGTGGTCAGTAGGTACAATAAGTCCTCGCATTCACCCGCATGCATGCATGCAAATGAAAATGAAATTTCCACCTGTAGTGCACGTGGTGATAACCTTGTTGAGCACGAGTGTAAATATTTTCATTTATCTGAGCTGTGTGTACCTCTAAAAGACATGCGCAGTGATTTTGGGTGCTTGTTCAGTTGCGTCGTCAGGGATGAAGTTAATCGCTATCTCTGTTTAAAGGTTTGTGTTCAAGGCAGCTTTCCTCTTTTGGAAATGTACTGAAAGGAGACGTTTCATTTTCGTTCATTGCTTCAAAATAGTCTGGAAGCAGAGCATTTCTGGCAGTTTATAATAAATTTTATTAAGCATCCACCAGTGCTAACTTTTATCCAGATCGTCTGTCAACAAATTTTTGCTCTTTGTGTATCTGTTGAATGATCCTCGAAATATTTCTCAATATTAACGCGAAAATGTTTGCTTCAGCATTTCTACAAGAAAAGGCTTTATGGGGGGGGGTCCCTTGACATTTTTTTAGGGTGTCAGAACTAATACTATACTAAAAGTGACTGGTAATTCTTATGCTACACTAATACAAAAACAGTTGATTATTAATAGTGTTATTCCAAAGGTTTCATTGTGTTATAGTACTGATAGCTTGTGAGTAGGCTATGGGTAGTTTTGCATGATTAGTGCTCTAATGCTCATTGGCCTCCCTCAAACATGCATTCATGTAAAGTCATGGCACATTTTACATTGCTGTTTTATAAGTTCGCCTTTGGAGAACTCTGGTAGACAGGTGCCACGTGTAAATTGGAACACTTCATCCTTTCCAAATATTTCTATAATGCTAATGCAGATATTTCTTGGACCCGTTTGCTTTAACGTTTTTAACTCGTGAAACAATGTATCATCGTGTCAGGCTGCCTGCTGAATTTTGCAAGACCCCATATGTTCTTAGTTCGCAAGGCTTAAAGTATTAAGATTCTAACCAGGGAGAAGTGCTCAAGTAGGCCGTTCTCAATAAAACCCATTGAAATGCGCTAGCTGTCGGTTTACCCAAATTCCATGCGTTCAGTGTTTTCTGGGAACCAGCCTTGCAAAACCTTCATCGTATCTGTTTCAACAAATGTGAAGGAATTACGACAGCAGAGCTTAGGTATTTATGTATTTTATTTACAACAGTTGTTTGGTATTTGGTTTTTTGTAATGGCGTGCAAGCGGCATAAAGCAGGTCATCATCCAGGCAGTGAAACCATGAGAGCCCTCGTCGGTAGGGTCCCTGTTATTCTCCCATGCTGTGGTGACCCTTGTCCTCCCCCTCCCCCTCGTCCTGCAGGGCGGAAGGCAGCAGCAAGATCCAGCCGCGGCCCATCACGCCCATCGACAGTGGCAGCAGCGGCGGCGGTGCGGGGTCGCGCAAGCACTCGCCCTCTGCGAAGCTCTCGCCGCCTCAGCCGCAGACCAACGGCAAGCACGGCAGCAGCTGGGCATCCAGCTCGCCCAATGGGCCCCTGCAGCAGCAGCAGCAGCAGCAGCCGGCACGCAGCCAGCAGCAGCACCAGCCGAGGATCTCCCCGAGCCAACCGCAGCGGGGCAGTCCACCCGGCAGCCAGAGCAGCCCCTCCATGCCCACCCTGGTGACGCCCCGGGAAGGTGGAGGGGGCGGCTCCTCCAGCCGGGCACCCTCGGCCAGCAGGGACAGCATGCCCCTGCTCACCACCGAGACCCTCCACGGTGGGTGCCTGCTCGGGGGCATAAGCTGGGCATAACTGCGACCCTTGCCAGCTGGGCAAACAGGAGCACCAAATGTGCCCCCACCCGCCGTTGTGGGACAGGAAGAGCAAAATACACGCATTCAGAGGTGTGCAGCATCGTCGTCGCATCAATCGCCATCATTGACTTGATCCTCACTGATAGGGAGATGCCCCGCTTCTCGTATAAGAAACAAAGTAATGAGCACTCCTCAGTTTTGATATACAGTGCGGGAAGGGGTGGTAGAATGGGCATCAGCAAGGTGTCGCCTTAAAGGGGTCGTGAAGAGAAAATGCATTTGTCTTTGCCTAATTTTGTCTGCTTGCACGATCTTTTAAGAACATAAATCCCAAATATTTTCACAATTCATTGCTTCTGGAATTTAGGAGGCGCCGTTGAAATTCTCGTTTTGAGGCGCATCCGCAAGCGACCATGCGTGCGCCGGCGGTCGGCAGCGCCACTAGAATGACGTCACGTCAAGTACATTCGAGAGTTCAACGCGGTTCATGGTTCTTTGTGTATAATATTCTGCAAAGCTGCAAACCCAATATTTTAAAAATAATGCATCCTTTATTCGTTGCCAAAAAAGTTTTTGCACCCCCCTTTTGCACCAAAAAACCTTTTTGCACCCCCATGCCAAGGCCCGTGGGTGGTAGTAGTGGTAGCAGTAGAACGTTATTTTGCCCAAAAGTTGTGATGATGGCACCACTGAGTTAACCTTCTAGTCATCTAGACAGTGGGCTCCCAATGCTTCGGAAGCTTGGTGTCTTCAGCCGAATGGGCGGGGGCCTTTTGCGTTAGGGGTGCTGAACTGGAAAATGGCTAGCTCCCCCTCGAGAAGGCATAGTACGTTATGTCATCGTGCCTGTTACATGAGTGAGGAAAAGGATGAGGTAGTTCATCGTTGAACAAAATTAGAGGCCGAATAAGTCATGCTTGAAGGGCCAGATCATGACCCCTCTCTTCGGGGGTAACTGTAGGCAAACAGTGTCTCCTTGGGAGCAACAGCTATCACACACGCTCTCCACTCAAGTGAAGAGTAGCTTGAGTGGGAGCAGCGCTGGTGTGTTGGTGAGCGCCAGAATACACCTGTCAGTTGTGATCGTATTTTACGTTCTTAGCAATTCCTTGGCAAGGGGAAATTCAACCATGAATTGTTTTTTTCTACTTGTAGTCCTTTCAACAACCGGAAGTAGCTAGTTGCTCAAGAACACAGTCAATTTCACAGATCTCTGCTACACTCAATCCTCTTCTGCTTTGATAGCCCGGTATTGTTACACCAAGTTAGTGTTGTATGAACCTTAGCAGACTCGTTGTGTTGTTGATGTAGGCCGCAGCATTAAATTTTATTACCTGTACTAACAGTTTTCTTGGCTGCATCAACTTCTTGGTGCCTGTGAGAGAAGTTTATTACTGGAAATTCGAAACTAGAGGCACCCGCTGCGGTGGCTCAGTGGCTAAGGTGTTGCGCTGCTGAGCACGAGGTCGCGGGTTCGATTCCCGGCTGCGGCGGCCGCTTTTCTGATGGAGGCGAAAAGCAAAAACGCCCGTGTGTACGAGATTTCGGCGCACGTTAAAGACCCCCAGGTGGTCAAAATTAATGCGGAGCCCTCCACTACGGCGCGCCTCATCGCTTGCATTGCGTTGGCGCGTTAAACCCTACAATCAATAGAAACTAGAGGCATAAGATAGGACTGAGCAAAGATACATAGGTTGTAGTCATAAAAGTTCACAGGACCAGTGACCACTAAATGCAGTGTTGCGTCGTTTGACATTGCGCTAGTGATACTAGACCTACGCTATGTGCAGACGAACTTTTTTTTCGTACTTGCGTGGTGGCTTCCTGCTTTCTTTTGTCAGGTGCACTTAGTTGCCATGAGAATCAAAAACGAGATGATGCAGCTCGTCTCATCTGTTGCTTTGCATTGATGCTGCCCCCAGTTGATTGCTGTAGTGGTTTCACTTGTGACAACTTACAGTTGTAGGGACGAAAAAAATCTGGGTTAATTCCTCCTCTTCTGAAGGATCTGGTAAGAACGCAGAGTGTAACAAGCAGCGTATTCACAAACCTGCTAGACACATGCTCTCCTCTTCAGTGCAGTCTTTGCCTTGTTGATGAGCAATGGTGCTCTCATTTGAAGACTGGAATCGCAATTCCTGTCGTCATCTCAATGAATGGCGTGTTACTGTCTCTTTCAAGAAGAGACATTGCAGTCCTGCTGCCAGAGAGGCAGAAAGGCATGTCTTTGTAAGATCCTATCTACTCCTCCACCACCATCTAGCATCATAGGGAGTGAGGTCACCCTTCCATTCGTCATTCATTCCCCACACGAGTAAGAGGGGTGATGGCCACTGCATCTTGCGAGTGTGATCAAGATCCCGCTCATCATTCCAAACCTTCGCGTACATCCTGGCTGGTGTTGATGGCTTTTATGGTAGGTCAGGGTGTATGTAGCACGTACAAAAAAATTTTTTCTTGCAGCTGTGCACGCATCAATCACTATGAAAGATGAAATCCTTTGTCTAGAGAACATATGCGCTAGTGGCATAGGTGAGATTGGTGAAGTGCACCAGGAGAACTCCAATCTTGAATGCTTTTTGACTGTAGTCTCTACGTCTTAGCCACCGAAGGATATATCAAACAGGACAACTCCGGGGTGTGTACGTACACACAAATTTTTTTTCCTGGAACCGGGCGCAATGTTGTATGGTAGGGTTGTGAAAGTAGAGGGCAGTCACAAGTTGCCCTCGGGGAGATCGGAAAGCAGTTTTTAAATGTGCAACATGTTGCAAGCGTGGGCTCAGCTGTGCATCAGTTCTGTGTCCCCTCACACCCAACAGGGCGCAGTTTTTAACCAGTTCTGCGCTCTTGGGAACTGATGAACTTCCACAAGACGTCACACATGCACCACATGAGTGTGCATCACATGCTGCTACCGAGAACCAGCCAGATAACGTGCACTGTTAACACAAAAATCCTTCCTGGGCTTGTTGCCAAGCAGCATGCATTGGGAATTGGCTGTGGGAATGTAGTGCAAAGCGAGTTGCTTGCCGCATTTCCATGCTTGATACTTGTTGATGTTTAACAGATGCAAGCAGGCAGACATACCTGCCCAAACAGGATGCGCTGCTTGTTCCAGTACCCGCCGACATGTCTTGCAGATTTCCGTTTCTGGCAGCATTCAGCTTTACTGCATGATGACAGCGTGCACGGTGACAGGTGGAACCTTCAGCATGGTGTTAATTTGACGAGAGGTTTGCTTATACACGATGGTGATGTCAAACGTGAGCAGTTTATTTGGGAGGGAGAAATTTGTGAACTGATTAGACAAATTCGTTTCCCTTGCTTCCCTGTCATGACTAATATGACTAGCTTGCAGACTGCATATTTTCTTGGAGAGACCCTGCAGGTGTACTTTGTGTCATACCGGAAAGGATTTGTCCACAATTTAATTTATTAGTGGCCCCCAATAAGAAGTGGGTGAAGCATACCAGTTTCATTACGTTTTGCCTGATTACTAGTTGCCTGTCGATATGCCTGTGTTTGATGTGTACTTGAAAGGAAAACAAGGAAGTTTCAGGCAAGTTTATGGTGTGCAAGAAGGGGTCAATTAATTTAACAGAGATCTGTTGTCATAAAAATCGCTGTATATTCGGGCGTTTGTGGCAGCTCAAGTGGCTTTGTTATGAGAACATTGCTGATCAAAATTTTGAGGAACATAAAAAAGAACTGGCGAAAATAATAGCACAATGAATGCAAAAAAAAACATGAACAATGGAAGAATGGAATGCAAAAAACAATGCTGTTAATGTGCACGGTGTTTTTGCTAGAAGGCCCTTTTGCAAAAATTTTGCAAAATCCTTTTCAGGCTATTGTGGCTGCTGTTTGAGGTGTTGTGACTGGAGCTGTGAAGTATTCCAACAGTACGGATGACATTTTAGTATTCTTGCATTTACTTTTCTCTTTGTCATTTCTCTGTTCTGGAGTTTTCACCTGTTGTAAAGTCGCTCATTGGTTGCATATTTGACAACACACAGGAAGGTAGGAGACGGGTGACAGGTTGACAGCTTGCTGACAACTGTACTGGTGGGCTGAAAAGAATGCGTATGCACACACGTCAGTCTGCATAATAACTGTATGGAAAGGAACAGCCTTGTCGGTGGGCTTAAGGAAAAATTTACGAAACTAGCCATGGCACAGACATGGGTGCACGGACATCGAGTGTCTATGGGAACCGTGCAAGCAACACTGAACCAGTTCTTTTTTGTTCAGAAATCAGCATTCCAAAGTGCATTACAGGGAATACATGCACATGTGAAGTTCCCACATGAAGAAAGGGAGTAAACAGACATATGCCATGTTTGTTCTTATGGAAGGCCAGAGCACCAAGATGTGAATGTTTCAGCGATCTGGGTGTGGTCATTAAAAGGGAGTTTTGGACTTGCACATCACTGACTAATTGCTACTTAGAACAATGGTTCTGAATAAGAGACATGAAAAGCATAAACATTTTGTAGGGCTCACGAGTCCTGCATTGAACAGTGAAACTGCCTCCTTCTCCACCTTCTGTCAAACCGGGGTGGTCTGCAAAAAAAAGTTGGTCTTCCCTACTGATTGCCTGCTGTTGAGCTTCCTTTTCTGCACAATGCCAGAGCTCTGCAAAAGAGCCAAGGGTACAACAGCATGCTTAAAATAAGTGAATCAGAAGCTTTACGAGCGAAAGCAAATCCGACAGTAGATCACAATGTGCCTTGGTTTTACCTGTTTTTCATTTAGTAGTCTGGAAATGTTGATGGCCTGTTTGGCTAGAGTTCACACAATTCTTGCAGCTTTTGCGTTTGAGTAAGATTGTTACATGCAACATAATCAGCTTTCCCTCCTGTGATTACGTCTAGCGTATTCAGCTACCTAATCCCTCTCCTATTTAGCGCACTGCTATTGCTTTAAATTGGCTATTCACTGCAAGGCTGACTTGGAATTTTTTTCTATGAAGTTGTCATTTTTATAGCTTAATTTCTGTCGTGCTTTCAAGCAGCTAAGCTGATTCGTGCGGTTGAAAGGATTGAACTATTCCTTCGTGTGCCCAATTGTGACATGTTTTACACAAGTTAGGCTTCCTTGCCCAACTGATGCATCATGCAGGAAAGCAGCACGAGAGCACATGCGGTAAAGCAAGAAAGGTGTGCCCAACGTGTGGCAAAGCCAAATGTTTTTTCTCTTCTTTTTTTTTTCCCCTTTTTTCCCCCCTATTATAATAGGTTAGCTTTCTAAATTGAGAAGCATGAGTACACTGAACCGTAAATGTGGGCTGCACATCCAATGGCGGAAAAGTTTGGCCCAACATCGTCTTACCCAGACAGTCGGCCTTGGCTTAGTGCAAGCAGTGTTGACGACCTGTTCTGTGCCTGTTCCCTCGCAGACTGCCAAGAAGTTCCTGATGTGGGCGTGCTGTCGGACTCTAGTGATTCGAGCAACTCGACCAGCAAGAGCTCAGCCAGCTCGGACTCCAGCGACTCTGAGCACGAGGACGCCCCGCCCCACAAGAATGCTTCTTCCTCCCACTCTTCTAAGGCTCATCATAGTGAGTGCCCCCCGTCTCCCTCCTCCTCCTTTTCTCCCGAGGCTCTTTTCCCTTCTAAGTTCTGTCTCTGTGCCTCTTCCTGGCAGCGGTTGCATAAAATTGCCTAGATGAAAGCATAGAGGATATGCTGTAAGAGACAAAATGCTAAATTCGGAGTAAAATGCATGCCCTAATTTAAAAATACAAAGAGTGGCTGCTTTGTGCTAGGTGTTCCTGCCGTCAGAGCAAGGCATGGCGTGCGATTGTCTGTGGATTAAGTGACCGCAAGAAACACTGCCTCAAAATCGGCCATCGAACCTGCAGTGTTGCCCAAACCGCTGCTCCACATGCTGTGTTCCTGGATAATATGTGTCAGGTAACTGTGCCAAGTAGTAGTACCTGGAAAGTTGGTGAGGGAATCTTTATAGTTGTTCACGGAGACAATAATTTAAGGGGTTACACTTCGAATACTTGTACATGCACGTGATTCAACGGGCCCCATCGATTTCCATTACCGGACTGTCCGCAGACTGCCCAGCATGTAGTCCATCACTGTATTTTCGCAATTGTTTCTATGGGACCTCTATGCGGGAGGTTGTCTTCGAGCTATACGGGATTGTTCAATCAAGGAAGCCCACAGTGATAATGTGTGGAGCAGGTGACTTCTGGAGCACTGAAGGCATGGGTTGCACCGCAATGGCAGTGGCAATGTGTCAGGTGGCAGTGTGCCTTTCCGTCACGCAAGAGTTGTAGCATTTGTGTGAAGGGTCTTGACAGGGTCGCAAATTCGATTCCCGGCCGCGGCGGCCGCTTTTCTGATGGAGGCGAAAAGCAAAAATGCCCGTGTGTACGACATTTCGGCGCACATTAAAGATCCCCAGGTGGTTAAAATTAACCTGGAACCCTCCGCTACGGCGCGCCTAATCACCTGCGTAGCGTCGGCGCGTTAAACCCTACAATCAATCAAATCAAGGGTCTTGACAGAGCAAGCAAATGAGCTTGCGCGCAAGTATGGCGAAATGTGCCTAGCCGTGCCAGCAGTGGGCAATTCATTGGCCTCTTGTTTCGCATCCGAGTGTTCGTGCAGAGTGGTAAACAATAAACATCGTTTGTTATATCAGCCATTGTGATGGCTGTTAGCTGGCGTTAGTTTGTTTGAAAGGCATTTTATTTTATTTCCATGCTCTCGCTTACGTGATGTCGAAATCAATACCTGTTAACTGTGTGAAACACCTTAGTTCATACATAACCTGAACTTTGTATTACAGAAGTGGTGTTGCTTATTGAAAATTGCATAGCAGACGTGCTCTTGCACTTGCGCACTGATTGAGCTGCAGAGTGTTGGCCGATGACAAAGTTGAAGCTTTCTGCTGCTACAAATTTCTTACAAGGAGCCTGAGCGTGTTCGCAAGTTACAAAGTTCAATAGCACGAACTCGCACAGCATTCCATAGTAATGCATTTACTGCATTCACATTCACCAGTTTTAAACGATTTTCACGTACCAGCGTCTTGCATTCTGTTTTTAATCTCCAGAAATCCCGCTTTCAGTCGAAGCTTTCAACTTCAGGTTCATATATATCTAGATTCTCCTAAGTAAAAGAAACACTTGAAAGTGGAATTTTGTAACGTCCTTGTACGGTTTCTAAGTTGTGTAATGCTGTTGCTGTATCCAAAGCCACGAAAACTAAAGAGTGAACCAGGAGCCTGATACGGGTCTTCATTTGTCTGCAATAACCACAACAAAAATTGTATTTACAGGCTTAGATCCGTACCTCTCGTGGGAGCATGCTTTCCAAAGCACACATTCATGCAGCCTATCTACAGAGCACGAGAATTTTTCTAGTTGAAATTAGCCTCTTGGTTGCTCATAAAGTGAGCAGATTTGTACCACTTTTTTGCAGTTTCCAAGAGCTGTACGAAAGCTTTAATTTCCTTGTCATCTTTATACGGCTGAAAATGGTCTCTCATTTCGTCGCATAATCTTCGCAATCTTTGCTGTCCATTTAATTAACAATAAATCGTTTGTTTTAGTCGCACCTCTGTTTTTTTTTTTTGTTCCCTTCTATGATGTGCACGATGTCTGGAGTGGTTTTGCATCCCACATGAGTTGAAAAGCTACTTTCTACGCACGCTTCTACGGGTATGTCGAGAGCGAGTGCTTCTAGTTCATCACTGTGAAATGGCAGGAAACCTGCGCTGGGTCTTCTCAGGCCTTTACTTGCACTGGCCATTCCCGTGTTAACATCACAGGAGCTTCTACACTTTCTGGGCTTTGCATTGTCCTTCTGTATCTAGTCGGGGTACCTGGGAAACACAGTTGGTACTGGTGTCAGAACTACAATCTTCACTTTCGCTTTTTCCTGCAGTCGCCTTCTTTAAAGCATACCAGTGACCTGTCGCTTGGTTCCGGTTTTCGTCCATGTCCCATTGGTCCTTTACGAGAAATATTTCTTAAGCCACACCTAGCGACGTTCCAAGTTGCAGGAAAACTTGTGGTATCGGCGTTCGAGCTTCAGAGCGGGACACAGTAGTTGAGCGGCAAAGCGCCGCATGCACGGGACTTACTGCCACAAAAACACATACATAAAAAGGCCTAAGTATAACAATGACAATCGCATTTCCTACCCACATTGCGTGCGTTTGTGTGTTCGTGCACTCAATGCAAACTATGCATTCAGTTCTCTGCGCTTGCTAAAGCCAACAGCGTGACCGGCTCTCCAGCTCATTCTTGAACGGTGGTGCTCGCTTATTGGCAGTAGCGCCACTTGGCCGGCTGCATGTGCATTTGATCGAGCGGCCATGCTACGGCAGTCGTGCATTCTAATGACAATGACTAAATTTTTGTTGTCCACTCTTTGTGATCATCGTGAAGATCATTCCTCCACCATGTCTGTCATAATTTCATCGTTTCTGCCGCTACACCTCTACTGCCTAAGCACAGCAGGGCTGCTGACCATGTCTCTGAGAGCGTAAGGCACGGCAGTGTTGCCTATAACGCTGTATGCCGTTTCTATTGCTCTGGTCCTGAAGTATTGCCATTGCCAACAAAGGCCAGCTGAGAAGCATAGAAAGTTCGGACAAGGATCTGTGATGCGGGCTGTTGCACTGGCGGTGAATGCTAGTGGCAGATACAGAGTGGTCGACCGACTTCACGTAGCTATTGCATGTCACCCTGGTGAGTAGCACTCGCTCCTGGTCTGCGATCGGAACACTAGCCGTCTTGGTGCAAGCTGCACATGAAGTTCTGATGTGCTAATTGCTGATGCTTATATATTGCCTCACAAGGGTCTCTTCAGCTTTCTGGGGCTACACTTACACAGCCAAATAGTTTTGAATAACATCAACAATTTTTCAAATTCTAGGCTTCCCTTTGCATTCACTGGTGATACTGTGGCCCTGTGTGGGGCTCTGCAAGTAGTCTTTTTACAAAACACTTTTTCATGTTGCTGCCTTTCTTTAATGCCTCAAAATTATGGTTTACAGGTGATATCCTGCTCTAAAAAAATTATCCCTCCCCCCTTCCAATTATCGACAGCCCAATTACCGACAGGATGCAAGGGCTCCTTGCACAGACGCACTAGCGTCTGTCGCTAGCCCCAAAGAGCAGCTGTGCCAACTGCAGTCGTGAATATTAGAAAAGTAGAGAGGAGAAATATTAAAGGTATTAGAAAAGGAGAGCTTTACTCCAGACTGGGTATTGTGCAGTGCTTAGGGCCCACGAGCCACAATCGCATGTGCTTCAGTGCATACTAAAATAAAGGCAGTTCAGTTCTACTCCAGTTTCTCACTGGGTCAATAATCTTTTTTGTGGCCTCTGAACACTGTACTTCGTTGTACTGAAAATGCAACGCAACAGTCCAGAAGCGCACTGCTTTGGCAGAGACACGGTGAGCTGTGGTGGGAGTGTAATGTCTTGAACGAAACAAAGCAGATCTAGTGAAGGCCAGAAGGAGGTTGTACATTGTGACTCATGTGGAATTCGAGCCGAATTCACCGATATTGGCAACGTAGTTCTCATTGCTCTCTAGAGCGACCTTGGCTGGGTAGCTACTCATAAGCTGCTATTGGAAGAAGCTTTGAGTGCTCCATTTCTGCCATTGTAATGTACTTGCTCCAAACAGCAGAAAAACTTTCTCCAGAAGTACTTTGTATCAGCCGTTAAAATTCAGCCATAAGAGAACCGTGAAGTCAATATACAACTTCGCTTCATCCGAAAGATTGCATATTTAGAGGAACACTGATACCAATTGCAATGCGAGCTTTAACACAAGCTGTATTTAGGAGATAGGCAGGGAAAAGGGGTATGACTGACTCATAAACTACTTCACACACTCGACTTGTGACTCTGCAAGTGCCCAGTTGGTTGAAGCATGCAGCTGGAACTCGTGTTTCAAATTAAGAGTAGTGTCATTTCACGATGGTGTGCTATTCTTGAGTGGTTCTCGTTACAGCATGACAGCTTGTGAAATGGGCAGGATTATGAACAAGTATCTGCCACTGTTTTCTTGGGAGGGTACTGAGGGTTCTTTCTAGTCATACGGGGGTATACTGTTTTGTCATGGTTTAGTTGCATGTTAGACGTCTTTATGGTACAGTACGACGTAGATGAACACAAATATCTCGGCGTAACGGTAACCACTACCTTAAGTTGGAACTCTTACATCACCACCGTAAAATACCGAGCAAGCGCTCCCCCCCCCCCCCCCGAAATGCGGGCAGTTCAGGAAATTTTGGGGAAAGGGGCCTTGTTTGGAACTGCCCCGTAATTCAAAATGGCAGCATGTAAATCTTAACCAATCTTAACCCCACCCCCTCCTCCCTGAAAAAGAAAAAAAATAATGCAGTTCATTGGAGAGAAAACACACTTTCAGTAAAGCTGACGAAGACTGAAGCCCCTCTTCGCGCAACCAGTGTGAGCTATTCATTCGGTGTTCCTATCAACCGTGTTGTTGGTCCTGTTAGCCGGAGAATCAGTTCTTCCCATCATCTGCTCCATTTTTGAGATGTTGAACAAGGTGTACTCAGGACGTGTTCGGAGGGCGTTCATAGAGGAGCAAAATGGCTTCGGTGGCTCTCAGAAATCGTCCAGTGTCTTCTGGCTTTCATTACGAATGCATATCACGAACCACCATTGTCAAAGTCACAAGTACATTCGGCAGTGTCGGATGACAATAAGAAAATGGTGAGCGTGTGCGGAATTTACGGCTACCCTGTGTACTTGGATTGGATTCTGGTTTAGACAAGGGCGCGGTCAGAATCGTTCTTGTGCGGCTTTGGTTTCAGTGGTTTGGGCCATCAATGGGTGGTTGGGGGAGGGGAGCTTGTTTGGTAGTGTGCGAAAACTCGGAATACTCAGATTATGAGAGGGGGCGCTTGCATGGGTTAGGGCGCTTAATTGGTATTTTACGGTAACATATGCGCTGTCGCCTTCCGTAAACTTCGTTTATTGCGACACAAACTCAAGGACGCTCCCTCACAAGTTAAATACTTAGCTTGTACTTCAATCATTAGACCGAAACTTGAATACGCTTGCGTTATTTGGGATCCAAGCACGAAGAGTCGTCCGCTTTATTTATAGTATGTACGGGCGAACAGACTCCGCTTCTGCCCTGGTGGAAAGACATGGTATCCCAACATGAGAATCCCAACGTAAATCATTTCGGCTATAATTTCGTTATCAATTAGTTAACCGGAAGCTCTTACTTGATTCCAGCCTCTACATTAGTCTCCTGGCAACCCGGTGCGGTCGTCACATGTCCTGGCCCTAACTCCATCATCATCATTACTACCACCACTAACACCAGCGTATCTACGCCCACTGCAGGGCAAAGGCCTCTTCCATTAATTTCCAATTATCCCGGTCCTGTGCTAACTGCGACCAATTTATCCCCGCAAACTTCTTGATCTCATCTGCCCATCTAACTTTCTGCCGCCCCCTGCCATGCTTGCCTTCTCTGGGGATCCACTCTGTTACCCTTAATGACCAACGGTTATCCTGCCTTCGCATTACATTCCCTGCCCACGTCCATTTCTTCTTAATTTCTATGAATATGTCCTTAACACACATTTGTTCCCTGACCCACTCCGCTCTCTTCTTGTCCCTTAATGTTACAGCCGTCGGTGGTTCAGTGGTAGAATACTCGCGTGCGCTTACTCCATATTTCGCCAGAACTAATCTTTTCAAATTTTCGTTTTTTCCACGCACGATTTCTGAGTGGAACAAGTTACCCTTTGAAGCCCTTCTGTCAACAGATTCTATTGACGCAGATGTTTATTTAGTGATGTGATAATGACTTGCAGTTATCTTCTCCACTGTTACAATGTGTTGTAGCATTGTTTTCTTTCGATGACATGTTCCTCTGCCCCCTTTTTTCGTTAAAAAATGTAATTCATGTAATTGCCTTGTAATTCATTGTTGTATGTACGTGATCTTAGAATTGATTGTCTTTTTTTTCCTCTTTATTGCCTGTACCACTCCTGCTGGGGCTTCATGCCTGCAGTATTTTGTGAAAAAAAAAAAAAAAAAGTCAAGTCATACATAGCTTGATCGCCCAAAGCAAGAGTGAAGCCCTTGGCTCTGCCAAATGGGGCATAGGGCTGTTATGCAGTGAACATCTGCTAGGTTTCACTAAATTTATCAAGTTTCCAATTAACCCTTTTTTCGTTACGGTGTTGAGACTGCGTACTGACCACCCATTTTTGGCAGCTGTCCCAAACACGTCGCAGAAGCCTTGCCGTGTCTTTGTGGGACAGTAAGCGGGTAATTCAAAACCCACCGCTTTGAACGCCGATTCTTCAATGATGCCAGCAGCGTTTCCACTCGAGCAAGATCATGCTGAGGTATCAGCTGCTTTATTAAGAAAAGCAGAGTTGTCTGTTGCCTTCACGGTCCCTTTAAAGAAATGGCTGTGCAGCTTCAAAATTAGGCTGTGCTCTTGAGCTGTTGTGTTCTTTAAATTTTGCTTGCCAAAGTTCTGCGAGCAGTTGGAAGCGACGCATTTTGGTTCTTGTGACTGCCCAAATGCTGCACCTCGCAACTTTCTTATGCCTGTTCCTCTTTCTTTTTTGCTGCAGCAGCGGTTAATGGAACAAACGGCCAGCACTCCAGTAATGCTTCCTTAAGTATGCCCAGGTTTAGCCAACTGAGTGAGTACCTTTCTTATCTACAATGATGCACAGGAAAAAAAAAGTTTTTCTTTTGCACTAGTGTGACTGAAAGCACATGTCATGAAATGAAGAAAAATGCGCTGGTGTTGAGAGAAGTACTCCTGCAGCATCTTATTTATCAGCTAGTTAATGAAATAGTTTTTACGCAATGAACTGTATTGAAACTGCATGCTCCTGCGCTTCCTTATACCACGCAGTCACTGCAGTTTGACATGTCGTATCGAGTGCCCTTTGAACAGAACAAACGTTTACCCTCAAACTTCCAGTTGATGCAACTCGACACACTTTAGACCGTTGTTAAACTGCTAGTAAGCAGGCTGACGTAGCAGAGGGTCAACTGACGAATATAATGTGGCAAATAGTCAGTAGAAAGCAGTGGGGGATGACAGGGATGGTCAGTGAATGTCTGTAGGTTATTTGAGCATTTCTCTTTTCTCCTCCACATAAAGGAACAAACAGGTAAGGGTTTTGATCTAAAAGAAAATAGCAAGTCCTCTGGTATTTTTTCAGCCTTATTGACTGGAAGAAAAGTATACACCGTCCTTTCAGGGGGAGTTTGAATGTTCCTCATAATAGCCCCTAAAGGTCCATTTTTTTCCCTCTGGAGTCTGATTCCGGAAAAAAGGAAAGAAATCTTTTTTTTTTTTTTTTTTTTTCCAAGCACCTTTAGTTAAGCAGTTGTCGGATGGCAATGATTCGAAAGCCACGTTACCATAATTAGCATGAACCCTACTAGTTTGTTAGGGTATAGAAACGGCTTATTCCAGCTTAACCTTTCCAACGTGCTGTACTGGGATCGGGTAAGAGCGTAACGCACATAGCTGCACTGAGCAATGACAAGTTGGTGGCCAGGAGCTGCAAGCTTCGGGTATTGATGCGGACTTTCTAACCCAACCACTTTTTTATGATCATCTCAAAGGCACAGGTGGCAGCATTTGTGGTTGTGTTTGCAGGGGCTTGCAGGGAATCTCAAAAAGACCATGTTATTGTAGAAAACTGAAGGGTGCATGCCTAGCTCCGAGCAAAAATGTGTCCGTACATGCTATGGTGGCTTCACCATCATCATGACGCATTCTTCACCATGCTAGGAGTTGTAGGGAGTGAAATGGTGAGTCGGATCTCGGTCCCGCTTATCACAAGAGACGAACATTGTCACCTTATGAAGTGGGATCACAATCTTGCTCGTCATAAGCAGAGTAGGCAGTGCGATAGGATGTTATGCCATTGTCCCTGTGAAAGGATGGGGCCACGGTTCTGGCAGAATCTGAATTATGGTCACCCTCTTCAGCAGGGATGTTTGCATGTAGCCATTCACTCCTCACGTTGCTAAAAAGCAGGTAACTCTGTACTTGCCTTCTTGCTTGCTTGCGTGGGCAGGAGAAATGTGCCCATCATCAGATCAGCATCATCTGTCAGCATGTTCTCGCAATCTGGTTTCAGGAGCAAGCTAACGTGAAATTCTTTGGTGTTGCCTTGCAGGTGAAGATCTGCACTTAAGTGAATCTGGCAGCGACAGCGACGACTGAGCACTCACAGCCAACAGCAGGTCACGCACCTCCAAGCGACATTAGCATAACTGAATGTGTGGAGTCTCCTCCCCATCGGCCTCACTGGATGGAGGGGCGCGACTCTGAGACTACGAGAGACTTCAGCTCACACGCGCACACACACACGTACACATACACAACAGCCACGTCTCTTCTTTCCCTGCCTTCTGTCGCTCAAAGAGGTGGCACGGAGAAACGGGGGAGGAGAGAGAATGCGAGATAACGACGTATCTGTACATGTCCGTGTTTTTTTTTTTTTATGTTACCCCTTCGCAAGGCGCAAGGGGAGCTAGCAAGGCCAGCTCTGTTCACCCTGGAGTGAGCGGTGACTCCATCTTGCTCCATTTCTGTGTTTCTGCTGACAGTGTAGTGTTGTACGTCTCGTGTCGTTGCTCATGTTGTGTTCTCTTTTCATTGTTCATCGGGTATGCGTGCAGACTGTTTGAGATACTTTTTGATGTGTGCTTGTCGTGTTGTTGCTTCCCCCAATTTTTTTCCCCTTTTCCTCTGGTCTTTTTTTCTACAATGTTGTTTTAGAGCATTTACTTACTCCTTTGTAAATGATTACAACCACGCAAAAAAGGTGAAGTAAAAGTGGTTTTTTGCCGTTGCTATTTGTGATTTATACATGTGCCAACAGCGCAGAAGCTTGCCATTGTGCTTTGTTGGCACTCGGGCATAATGAGAGCTTCCTTATGAGTAAGTAGGGAAAGAGAGAGAGGAAGGCTGTGGGCAGCCCTTATATTCCTGGGTGGAACCTCATACTTAACCTTTAAATGGCATCGCTGTAGCTTCGATCACAATTTTGGTGCCCCTGGAGAAAAAGCGCCTGTCACCGCATGCATTATGGTCAACTTACAAAGGCCAAATTCATAACTAGCCGCTGTGCGTACTGCAGCATTGCCAGTCCGACCGCAAGCACTTTGTGCACCGTTTTTCAGGGGTTGTGTGCACTGGTGACGGTTTCGAGGGCCTTTTTTTTTTTTTCCTACAGTTCTCTAGGCTTAGCGAGCTGAGGGGTTGCCATTGTAAAGTCCGTGCTCAGGTTTGAATTAGCTGTGTGTGAAAGCGGTATATTTGGTATAGTGTGATGCTAGCATCCTACAGCAATAGCTTTGCATGTAATGTGCCAAGTATATTGTGGAACAAGAGTGATAGATGCTGTCTTTAAAGTTCTGTTAGATGGCTTAGAATTCAAAGCTCCCAACCAAGCACACAACGCATCGTGCAAGAGGGGATAAATCTGTTACAAGCCCAATTCTGGTATAGGGTCTGTGTGCCATTGGTGCTTTGATGGAGATCAGAAAGTTTTGTCTGAGGGCTTTTGATGCGAAACTTTAGTGGGACTCTTGTATTGGTATCACTAGCTGCCAAAAGCTGTCTGTCAGTCCAAACGACAGCCATCCAACAGCATGTGTCAAAGGAACAATGTCATATTAGTGCATCCTCACTTGCAGGTCATGACCACCGTTTCGGTACGGTAATGTGGCTTCAATGCTGTTAGCTACGGGAAAGCATCTTTTCTCTCTATTCTTAGTATGTAGGTCTAACTTCATTCCTTACTAAAAAAAAAAAAAGAGCAGCTTAAAAAGTAGCGTAATGGGGTTTTTTTGTTTGTGCCCCTGGATTGTGTATTTTTGCACAGAAACCAGACCTTGCTTGAAGTACAACTTCTGCGCCATGATGAAAACAAAATTGGGTCTGGGTCAGTGGAGTACAAGTCTACTTAATGTCTACAAAATATGGTACCATATTTGAGTGCATAAAACCTAGAACATAAATTTTCAATTAGCTAGTCAACAGTGCCAGTGCACAAATTTCATTTATTATCATGCTGGTCATATTTGTTATAGCGGGCTTGTCTAGGCACAGCTGTTTCTTTTTCTTTCTTTTTTTCTACGTTACCTCTGTCTTCCATAATTTCCTTGGCTTTTATGCAGGTTTTGTAAAGTATCAGTTTTTGTAAAGCAAACTACAGAGTACTGAATGTACTGAATTCACGCATCTTAGTAGGCAGGTTGTGTATACGTTTTGAGGAAATTTTTGTGTCAATGATTGTAAGTATGAAAGTAAACAGGAAGTAAATGCAAATTGCAATGTCAGCCTAGTGTAAACTGTTCGATACCATAACTTCATATCTCCATACATCATCTTTATAGTGTGACTTGCCCAAATAGAAATTTCAAAAACGTACCGTACATAGCATTCTTTCCGTTGCTTCTGTTTACCGGCTGAGCTGACAGGGGTTTGGGCTTGAATATAAGGTGGTTAAGTGCAAATTTTTTTAATTTTTTATCTAACATAGGGCAATAACCTTGTTACACCTTGGTGTCACCTGTGCATTGACCCGTAATTTTCTTTTTTAATCATTACACCAGTCTTGAGAGCTGCTTTCACACGACCGGAGGGAGCATTGAAGCCCTATGCACATTCCGAGAAGTACATTTTGCCGGGCTGCTCAGTGCACAGAACTCTGGAGAACCCTCACCAGTGCACAAGACCTCTGTAAGACCAAGTACAGCAAAGTGCCTTCACAGTTCAATTGTGATATGAAAGCAATGAGGCAAAGAACTGTTAATGAAAAGAAAGAAGTACGCCTTCAACATTGAAGACGTTCCAGTCATCTGTGTAAATGTAGCTGGTAGTAAATACGTGTAAATACACCAACATTGCAGAATCCTGCTCACGTATCCTAGCCGTCAGTGCGAGGTCCTAGAGCCTGTAGTGTTGGCATCTGTAGTCTTGCCAGCACAAAAGTCTTTAGCCATCTCGGAGCAACCTTCAAAAGGGAGGCTGATTCTAGTTACGTGTTTAATATACAGTATAAAGTCTTCCTTGCTGAGGACACCCAGAGTGCGGCACAGCCAGTTTGGATGGCAGGGTAGAGAATTTATTGGCCTGCAAGGGAAAGTATCTCGTCTATCTCGTGCTGTCAACATGCGTGCTTCATTTCTCGAGGGCAGCGTTACATTCTCCCCAAGCACAATAGCCACGATAAAGTGAATAGTCACAAGACTGTCAGTGGCTCATGCAGTTAGGACACCGTTGTAAAGAGTGCCTAGGTCTCTTGGACCTTTGTCTCTTGGACTAGGTCTCTTGGACCTTGGACTAATCTGTGATTTGTTCAAGCAGTTTTCCGTATCATCTTCAAACTTTGGGACAATGTCTCTGTTACAGCAGCCTGTTTGGCACAGTAGTAGCAGTGTGCATTTATGAGGGCCATTTGTGTGTTAAAAATTCGGTCTGTTGGCTAGCCCGTTGGGCAAAGCTGCAACTCCGTGGCTTGCCCTTTCGTCACGTGTCAAATGAATAGAGGTGATTCTTTTTCAATGAGCGTTCAAGGAAAATGCCTGGTTTTGATATCTCGAAGCACAACCTGTCTGTGTTCAAGGTACACATGTCAAGCTTGGTTAGCATCAGTGCGCACATTGTGTCCAAACTTAGAGTAACAACCTATTGGGCAAGAGGTTCTGGACGGAGCATTTCCAAAATTGAAAATCGTTTCCAAGTTTACTGTTGCTTTTCGGTAGCTGTTTCGTGTGGTGTGACATTGTTGGAGAATGCGAGTTGTGTGCTGCTGGCAGTTCAGTCTTCCCTTTTTTCCCCCCTCTTCACTCGTAGAACAGCGAGGTAGTGCGTCGATTTTGCCTGGTCATTGTTTTTCATATGCGTGGGAGGGTGCCAAGGTTTTTTGGAATGTCGAGGAAAAGAGGGATGTGAGTGATGTAAGCAAGCGACGTGAACGTTGTCTCGAGTTGTAAAACTGCCGCGAAGATTTGCTCAAGGCGCCATTCCCATTTTGCCAGCCGTGAGCGGAAGAACACTGCTAACTTGCCTTACAAGCCGAGATCTGGTCAGAGCAGCACACTTAGCGGTGGCAAGCATGTCGGCGACACTTTTTTTTTTTTCGTTTCTTCTAAACAGCATCTGTGCACACATACGCACACCTGGCACAAAGCGTGGTATTGTTTTTGCCTCACAGTATAGCTTGGCTGCCACACTTGCTGTGATCAGGATGAGGCCTGCAAGGTACATTGTCTTCCCTTTTTCCCATCGCAGACAGTGCATGAAAAAGTAGGGTAGGGGCACACACTGTTCATTTTTGGCTTTTTTTATAGCTGCACGCACACTCGGTAATAGAGCTGCGACTTTTTGCCGTCTTCATTTCGACGTGCCATGGTGTGCGTTTGCATTTTTGATTAGCAGGCTGATTCAGCCATGGAGAGAAAGATCATTGGGCAGGGAAGTGGAAAGAGGCCATAGCACGAGAACCGGTGGTTGTCACGGTGTCTTTGAAACCGGTAACAATACCCGCCACAACTATTACCTAAGCGAGGCGGGGGTGAGGAAGACCTCTTTGGAAAGCACGCACACGTTAATTTCGTTCTACGTTGAGCTAATGTTTGGTCTGTGTTCCGCCTCTATTGTTGAGCCGGCCAATTTGTTTCTTAACCCGTCTTGGAGTTGTTTCATGTGGAATGTTGCACATTATTACCTCATCTGCCGCCACACGTTAGCCGTTGTTGTTCCCGCCATGCGCAAGTGCATACGCTTTACTGTGCCCTGTACTGTTTTTTTTTTTTCCGTACATTCCTGCACGCCTGTGCCCCAAGATTCTGCTCCAGTAGAATTTTGTGTCCATGCATTACGAGCTGTGATGACGTAGCCTCGCTAGTGCAACGAGATTATACGAGGCTCGAGACAAAGCGCGAACGTTTGGGAGAGGAAATGTAAGACGCGGAATGACGGACTGATGGCAGGCGGAGTGCGTTTGTCTCGTGTTGCATCTGCGAAAACTGATCAGATGCGCCCGTTTGCAGGCGTAGGATGTTGGCTTTCCAGAACTAGTCATGTGGTTTAGGGTGGAGAGAGAGAGATCAGCAGAGTTGGCATTTGATACTTTTTTTTTTAAATTTTTTTTTGGCATGACCTTTTTTTTTATTCATCCCCACTCCCCACACAATGTTGTTTTGGTCCTTGACTTCTATTGTGGCAGTGTCTGCTTGGAGTGTTTTGGTTGTTGGCAAAAAAAATAGAAAAAAGAAACTGTGGACAAGTTGCTACGGTGCAGCTGCGACTGTTAGTGACCACTGTTGCAGCTGAAAATGTCGGTTTTTCTTCTTTTTTTCTATCTTGAGGTGAAAAAAAAAAGTTATGAGCATTGCATTCCTTTGTGCCACTGTTGATGCAAATGCACATATGTTACTTGTACTTGATAACGTTTGTCTGAGAAGCAGGGTGGTGATAACAATGATACTCTTACCTCTTACATAAAATTGCAATGTACTTGTTTGGTGAGCGCAATCCACAGCGTTGAAGGCGTTAGTTTTTTTTCCTTTCCTATTTCTTTCCATTAGTCAAAACACTTGCAAGTAAGCGAGTGTCCCGAACTTTGTATCTGACTCTGATAACCTATGCATTTGCCTTGGTTTCTCGAGTAGCTACAAAGTAGACGAGATGTTTTATTATATAATTATTATTATTATTATTAAATATACAAGTTGAAACTGCTACTGGTTGTTTTTTCTTATTACTCCCGCTGCCCTTTACAACATGGGCTGGTGCTGCCTGCACTGAAAGATGCCGAAGTCGACTGGTTGGCTGGACCAACTCTTTCATGGTGTGCACATTTGACAGCAGTAGCTCATTTGAAAATTCCGGCTTTGCTGTAAGAAAGGCAGCATCTTCGAAGATGTGCTGTCATTTGGTTGCAATTCTGTAAACTGGCCTTTACTGTGCGAGGTTTCAGGAGCGTTTCATCACACAATGGGATTTATGCCGAGCTCCAAGCAGAAATTTGTCTATATATTTGTGCGTACATGAAGCGACAACCTCTGGTCATAGATGGCATTTATGTTGACAGCTTTGGTGACAAAGGTCGTATTTTGTGCACATCACAACACATCCTCGTCATTGTTGTCACAACCCACTCATCACTAGCCCATTTTTTGGCATCCTGAGGAATGAAATCATGGCAGTCACTCCAGGAGGCAGAGCCTGTACCTGGTGCTTAGCTCTGACAGGCTCGCATTCAGACGCGCGCACACACATTTGCTTCATTTGTCTCCACTCAGTGGAGATGATTGGAATGATCTTTCTGATACCAGCCGCATACCAAGCATGGATTGGGGACCTCAAGATTACATTTCATCATCTGATGAAGTAGTGGCGGCCAGGTCTTTGGACTTGGAGCTTGAGCGCAAGCTGTGGCGCTTGGGAGGTAAAGCGGGGTCCTGTAAAGAAGCAAGCAGGTCAAAGGTGACTGTTCACGGTCATTGCTTCTGCTCAGTGCTGAAGATGGCATTGTCGTAGATTTCCACGGCGGCAAACGGGTATCTGCGACAGGAGGTGAGCACTCGTGACGGCAAGTGCAGGTTACGACTGAAAGCAGGAATGCGAAAGTTCAGTGTAAATTGTAGTGTTTACCAAAATAAGCCTCTTTGCTATTTTAGTGGTACAGCTGAAAGGATAATGAATGAAACATGGAGGTATGTCTCTTAACTTGCTGAGAGGGACAAGCCAAAAGGGAACTTTCACAGGTAATTGGTTCACTAGCAAGAACAGCGAGAAAGTGGTGTGACGAAGTGGAAGCCTCGCGGAACTTGTTGAGAGGTTTGGAGTTGCTCTGAGCAAGTTCCATGAGGTGTCCACTTCGCTACACCGCTTCCTCACTGTCTGTGCTAGTGAACTGATTACCTGTGAAACTCGAAACACAGGCGGCTACGACCAACCAGTGGGAACAACAAAGACTCAACATGCCACAAGAGCACCACCAGCGGCACATCTGCTATAAAAGTAAATACTTTCAACATATAACCTCTTAGTACAGGTCGCTTACTTGCCAAATGCACACAAGCAAGAACCGCGTCATAAAAAGAAAACCACAAAAGACTAATACAAACGAACCGGCCTCTCCGCCCGCCATTGTTAAACACCGGTGCATGCGGCGCACTTCGGCGGGACATTTAAGATGTTGCCGTGTGGAAAAAAATACCAACTAGAAGGAAATGTATTCTCCTGGCGCACTTTGAGCATCCATAAGCACTATGCAAACATAAACCTTCATTTTTGTCTGAATGCGTTTTCTATAAATTCTTCACATTCAATGTACGTTTTCTCAGAAAGTATTCACCCCATTCCTGTGAAAGTTTGCACGCTAGTCCTACAGCCCAGTCATAAATATTCAGAACTATAAAAATACTGGTAATACGAATAATGCTGGGAAAAAGTTACTCTGCAAGACAGCCCCCTCTGTGGCGCTTTACACGCGGTGGTATTGTTGTTTTGGGCACAAACTCCAAGGGGGATATGAAACCGTTTTGGTTCAAATGTAACCTATGAGCATTTAGAATAATACTGCATAATATCATTGCATTCCTCTTGGTGGTTGCAGAGAAAAGGTACATTGAATAATTACGCACCTGCCATTTTTGGAATGGGCCACAGAAAAGGTGAACAATCGAAATGCAGAAAAATGTCGTATGTGGTATATTTGGTATATACGTCTCGTGTGGCATATATGTGGAATATTTTGTGAGCACATGAAGTTTGATGCGAACATCTGGGCATGTTTCTAAAATATTACCTTAAACCTAACATGTACCGTTCACCCCACCAGGAGAGCATGCAGGTATTTCGTCCACTCTTACAGAAGAATGTGATGTCTGCGGGGTGCTAAGAAAACAGTCATGACCAGCCTCTCGATCGCAAACATGATCGGAGAACTAACCTTTTCAGGGCCATGAATGAGTCCAGGGATATCAGCGCCCACGGCTGCTGTAGTGTACTAGAAGTACGCGAGGGAAAATACTCTCCCCTTTGGAATAGAGAAATAGTGTGAGCGTGCCCGCTGCCATGGCGTTTTAAGCATGGTCGCGACCGGCTTGTTGGTAGTACAAGCACATCACCTCCTCGTAATTTTATGTGAGGTTCTGTTCAGATTATTATGGCGACAGCCATTGATACCAATGCAACATCGTACGCCGTTAAGTGGCGCTGCGGAAAATCGCAATGGCGGACCAGACTGTTATCGGGCCCCCCTAGCAATTCATGCGCGCCAGCATCAGTAGCGGCCTCAAAGCCCATAGTTCGGCTAGAAACAATTACTTTTTTTTTTTGAAAAATGAACACAGGCATACGTTGCTGATTGCAAGACAACATTTGATTCGTCTCGGGGTGTCTGGTGCGGCGTACAAGAAGCCGCATGCGACACAATCCGCTGTGCACGGCTCAGGCCGCACCGAAGTGGTTTGAGAACAATCCCGACTCATTCGGCATACAAACTGCTGTACGATGTGCAACACTAAGTTTTGGGAAGTTATTACAGTGTATGTTATACTTCAGGCATGTAAATTTTTTTCCTGTGTGCCTGCTAAGCATAAGACCACGCGTGCCATGTGCGCGTGACAAGTGCATATTGCAGTGTTTTGCATGGGTGTTGTGAAAGCTAGTTTGTACTTTGGGCAGTAAACCCGCGAAGACAAGGCTCCTATTATGTCGTATCAAGTGGTAAACAAGCGAACATGTTAGCATTATATGGAAAAAAACAATAGAAGCCTACGTATTTGCACGTGCAGGTAGCATACACGAAAATACAGACGTTACTTTACAGGCGTGCTTTTGGCTTGTGATAATAAATTACCAGGAGAGAACCAGATAATAAATAGCCAGGAGAGAAATCTCCTGGCGTTATGTTGTGTTTATTTGACTGCCGGTAAGATTTTCAATTGCGTCAATGCGTATCACCAAAACAAAGACGGTGGTTACCAAAGGCATTCCGAAACACCATTGTGTTGGCACGTGCCGTTGCTACGCAACAGCCGGCGGGGGAATCCGTGCGTAGCGCTGCAAGCGGGAGCATTTGATTGATTATGGGGTTTAACGCGCCGACGCAACGGAGGCGATGAGGCGCGCCGTAGTGGAGGGCTCCGGATTAATTTCGACCACCAAGGGATCTTTAACGTGCGCCGAAATCTCGAACACCCGGGCGTTTTTGCTTTTCGCCTCCATCAGAAAAGCAGCCGCCGCGGTCGGGAATCGAACCCCCGATCTCGTGCTCAGCAGCGCAACGCCTTAGCCACTGAGCCACCGCGGCGGGTGCAAGCGGGAGCATTTGAAGCTACTACATAACCAAGCAGTGCTCCGCCTGCTGGGGCTCTGCAGGAACAATTCGACAAACAATAACATCACTGATGAGATGAACAGTGCAATGGTATACTGTCAGCAAAATTTTCGCATCCGTCAATAGAGCAAGCAGCAGAGAATGAGAGCGTGGGGAGAGAGCTGCCTTCACAACGCTGCCGTCGTTGCGACAGATGTCAAGCCAAGCGTGGCTCGCCAGCTGCCAGAGCGCCGGAATGGAAGGAATGCTAATAATGGTGATTAAACGCCGATACTGGTGGTCAGCAAAACGAGCGACAGGCAGCCAGTGCTGCTGCTAAAGCGAGCAAACGGGGCACTGAGACATTTAGGGCGCTAAGCACGGTTGGCAAGGCGTACGAGGGGCATGCGAGAAACACCGCGTTGTGGACTTCTGAAGCCGGAGCTAGGCGTGCGCACACGGTAGAGCCTCAAATTCGCGAGGAAAAGCCACGCGATGATCACATTTTTAATATTTCGCCAATAAATTTTGGATCATTATTTTTATTACTAATTTATGAGTTTTTCTTTGTTTTCCCAAGCGAAAGGTTCTGCCCCAACTTGGTCATCAGCGTATTCACATTGTGGCTGTCCATTGCACTGGTCGGTACGTGACAGTAGATCAGTTTTCTTAATGTTTTTGACATGCTTTGTGGATGCTTTATGAATGTTTGCCAGTGGAAGCAGGCAATAGGGAGGCGAAGCTAAAGTTTGCCGGGCGAGGGAAGCGCTGCCCTCTCCCCGGAGGGGGAGTACGCCGGGGCAGCGGCCTATTCGGCACGTGCTTTTTTCGCTGCGCGCGTGCTGCATTTCTCGCGTTAGGAAGAGGGCTGGGTAAAATTTTCTTTCGACTTATGAAAGCATACACATTAGCACGTGTCCAGCAAGTTCGGTTTAAACGTAGAGTAGTTACTGAGTTCATTTTTGTCGACGTTTGTCTTGTCGTCTGCTACAGACGCGCCGCCTGCTTCCTGCCGCTCGACCGGCAGACTGCCCCACGATTTTAAGGGGGGGAAACGCGTTGTTCGGCGGTCGTCGGTTGCTCTTTTCTTCTGCAAGGTGACAGCTGTTCAGCTGGTCACAGCGTACTTTTCTCTTGTTTGTTACTCCCTTCGTGTGCTCGCGCTTCTGACATCCGGACTTTCTGGACTGCAGAAACATTGACGCGTGCAAGAAATGTAAGATAAACGTGATTGATTATGGTTAATAGGTTATTTCTTACTCTTGAAACAATCAGCTGCATCTTATAAAAACGCATTAGAAAGGCACACGCTAATTAAGGGGTGCGCTGACAGCGCCGCATTTCCATTTTACTTGTACTTGAAGAAATTTTTGTTCGCAATGTTAGTCACCCGCTTGGAGTACAAGTACGGGTTAGCGTGACAGTTGGCGGAAACAACAGAACAGCTTGTGGCGTATAACTTTTAATTACTATAATATACAGAATTTGGTGTATACCTCTTTTAATTACCAGTATTTCTAAATGTGGGAAAAAAGCGAACAACGCAGCAATCCCGTCCAGAACACAAGTCACAATGACAAGACGGACCAGAGCTACTACAGCCAGGTAAATCGCTAGAAACTATTTTTTTTTTACCCATGCAAAATGTCAACCTATTGTGTTATATATGGACGATATCGAACGGCACCAGCTAAACAACTCCGAAGTTCATTTATTATAGCGGAAAACAATCATTGGCAGCATGCATTAAAAAAAGTGTAGAGGGGAGGACTCGTTAGAACACTAGCTCGCATTTTCAAAGCCGGGTAATGTAAACTGAAAGCACACAGATACAAACAAAAATGTGTCAACTTATTTCACCTTTCGAACTGCAGTGATCCATGCTTACCGTCTATCCTTTTGGTGCGCTTTCGCGGGGAATATGCAGAATTTAACGAATGGATCATCTCTTTCGCCTTGTTACTGTCGTGGCAGCTGACCATGCAACAATATGGGGTTTTTTTTTCGCTTTCAGTTTCATCGTTTCGTTTCGGGCTAGTGAGGAGTGTTCCCGCCGCTCTTTGTACATACGTGCTGGCTTAAGTGGCTCGCGCAGCCGGCGGTCGCCTTTTGTTCGCATTCGTGAGTAGGAGGCTGGATGCCTCAGGCGGTGCGGGAGACAGCGCTAGCTGCGCGTGCACTTGCCAGACGCGGAGGAGCGGGCCGGGAGGCGTCTGCTTCACAAGAGCACTCTTTATCCCGTGAAACCGCCGGGGCGCTCGGCCGTTCGACTGGCGCGTAGCAGACGACGCGTCTCTAGCAGACGACAAGACAAGCACCGGCAAAAATGGACCCAGTAGCTACTCTACGTGGAAACCGAACTTGCTGGACACGTGCTAATGTGTATGCTTTCATAAGTCGAAAGAAAATTTTACCCAGCCCTCTTCCTAGCGCGAGAAATGCAGCACGCGCGCAGCGAAAAAAGCACGTGCCGAATAGGCCGCCGGCCCGGCGTACTCC
The DNA here is from genome assembly GCF_048455015.1 of Haemaphysalis longicornis. NCBI lineage: Eukaryota > Metazoa > Arthropoda > Arachnida > Ixodida > Ixodidae > Haemaphysalis > Haemaphysalis longicornis. The sequence goes on from NW_027526295.1 coordinate 182,315,993, forward strand.
CCCTCCGGGGAGAGTGCAGCGCCACCCGGCGATCGTTCCGGAGCCTATAATGGAAGAAATGAATGCTCGCGCAAAATATGGGTAATTTGGGGAGTGACCCTGTAATTTTTTTTATCATCCGCAACTCGGACAACGGGTTCACCCGTTCCACACTAAAAGTAATAGCTGAGATAGAGTGTATGTAGTTCACTCTAGCTGAGAGGCCTGCGACCAGGGGCGGACTCAGGTTTTTGCTGAGTGTGGGATCAGCTTCTATCAGTGATGATGATGATGAGGAGGAGCAGGCAAGTAGCCTTGTTTTATTCACCGAAATTTTGGAAAATCAAAAATACAAAAGTCAGAAAAAAATGACTGACTAGACATTTTCTGCAGCTTGAGGGGTCATCTTCTTGGGTTTATAAATTCAAAAATTAAGGAGGGGGGGGGGAGGAGGAGGAGGGTGCGAGTACATCCGGACACCCCCACTGGATCCGCCACTGCCTGTGACGATGGCAGTGTGGTCTTGACTCTTGAGTGGATCTGGTTCTTAAATGAATAGCTCTCCGAAACTGCGCTTGCGTAGCTTTGAGACTTTTTTTTTTTTCAAGGTGTGATATTTTTTTGACAATACCTTTGTGGGCAGACAGCCCACGTTTACCAGAGGGCCAGAAAAGTGAAAGCAACTCCCCCATTGCTTTCACCTACCTACATGCGTGAAACCTACATGCATGAAACCACCTACATACATGAAAGGCTTCGTAAAGGAAGACCAATTCCTAATCAAGTCACCTATGACACTCACGGCACCGTATGTACTGAACTTCTTCAGTGACGCCAAGACAATGTCTAAAATTGAACTAAAATTGCTAGCCAGGGCCGTAGCCAGAGGGGGGTTTGGGGGATCGAACCCCTCCCGAAATCTTTTCCAGGTAGCGTATAAGCAATGCTTACTGTTGCTTTCGGCAAAACAACCCCCTTCCCAAAACCCATAACCCCCTCCGAAAAAAAATTTTGGCTACGGCCCTGTTGCTAGCCAACCTCCAGGATGAGGACACTGATGAATGACATCGACATCATCATGAGCAGTGAAAGAAGCAATTTCCACAAACGGTGAATTCAGGGCTTCCAAGAGGGGCCCACGTATAAATTACACTTGATAAGGTGAAAGAGTGAAGCCAAAGACATCGCCGTATGCGCAGTGTTTAAATACAAATCTTGCGGCGGGTTCCCAGCTACAGTGATAACACGTGCCACCCAATCACCATATAGACTCGCAAGAGCGACCCCTTTCTTCACACCTGGGAATCGCCGGCACCTTGCCTTTTGTACGAGCCATAACCAGAAGAAAAACAAATGACACTAACAAATCCGCAAGTAATATCTAAAAAATGCTGCAGCTTCCAGTACGGCGCATCATCTATTGCAGCACGCTGCATGCACTGCATGCAGCACAAACACCTGCGATTCCCACACGACCAGAGCTGATCTGTCAACAGCGCCATTGGGAACCACCGACCATCAGCTGCCTACTATGTACCCAGGTCTTGCCCACAACTGATGAACACAAACCTTCGCGAGCCCGAAGCCTGAACGAATGGATCTAGCCAAAGGACAAGGTGGAAGAAACACTGCTCGCCATGTGGGCCTTCGCATAGGAGGCACACTTAGCTCGTGGGAAGGAGCCCTCGCTCCTTCTTTCTCTCCAGACTCCTCCTCTGTCCCCATTCGTTCTGACCTATGCCATTTCATTCCCCTTTCCCCCGGACTGGGTTGTATGCTGGTGAACTCCCAAATGAGTTCAAAATATCCGCAGTCCACTTCTTTTCCACTCCCTATTTAGATAAATCACTCTCACTCACCTAAAAATAAAAACATGGACCGTCTTTCCTTCCTTCCATGTCCCTTGCCCCGTAGGCAATAGCGCCATTCTTGAGAAATATATGTATTCATTCGTTCATTTTTACTGCACCATCCACCACCAACTCATTCTGAGGGTTCTGGTGGAGTGTTGTTGTTCCTTCACTTCTGGCGCATATTTAGATAGAGGATTGACAAAAAAAAAAAAAACGTGGAGTGGCTTTGCTTGCACATGCATGGTCATTTGCGGGATAGTATTAACTCTATGTTTGCGGGTAATCGAGCATGGCGGTAGCTGTCGCCTTGCTTGAGTTACAGTGGTCGTACTTCTTCCCTTTTTACGACGACAGCCGTCCACTGTGGCCTCCGCGATCGGCTACCGGCGGCGCGCCGCCGGAGCCGATCGCGGAGGCCACGCGTCCGTCCATACGCAGCATTATGCGGTTGCACCCCAGGTGGCGGCACGGGGATTTGATCCTTGCCGCCGTTTGCTTTGCACGTCGTCCGATCTCGTGTAACGGTTCATTAAAGGAATCTCGACGGTTAACAAGGGGTGGAAAAAAATCTGTCAACCTGTTCGTAATAGATTTTTGGCTCCAATAAGCGTTTATCAACAATTTGCTGCAGTAATTTAAGCACGGCCATGGGTCGCCGGCAGCCCGAGACATCTGATGACTGTGTGGGGGCCCGTGAAGTTGCCCATTACGTTGCCTCATTCGGCGGACCGCTTGTTGGCAATTCCGTGTGATCCCGCGAGAGACGTTGGAAATTGATTTGGAGACCATGGCGTTCTGGTCGCGAACTTGTTCGAGGCTTGCATAGCCGAAAGAATGACCGACGGCGATAAAACACTCGTATCGTAAGCTGGAGGTACCAGGTTCGAATCCGGGCCCGCTGGATACCCACCGGTTTCTTAAAGGAGCCATGAAGACAAAATACAAGTTGGGTTTATTAGAAAGACTGCTTAGGCCCGATAACAATGATGCCAATATCATCGCAATCTTTGAACAAATAACGGAGATATTAAAGAAAACGTGTGAAGCCAGGGCGACCCCCTAGCCAATTTCCCGCAACTTTTCTATGACGTCACGGAACCTTGTTTGTGCGATTGGCGGCCGCCTAACTGACCTGTCGCGACGACACATGACTGGACGTCTGTAATGGGGCCTCTAGTTCCATTTTACCGCATCACTTGAATGCTAACGTGCAGTTAACGCACTGAAAATTATGTTTTATTGTTGGTCCGTATGACGTCATTCTTGCTCATAACACGTCACTGTGGCGCAAAATTTGAAAGTTTTTAAATACTTCTTGCTTTTTTTCCGTTAAAAAAACATCTTTTGTGGCTCTAATGGAGCTGAGTGAGATACTGAATCCTAGTTCTTTCAAATTAAATGAAGTTGTATTTTCTCTTCATGGCTCCTTTAAAGGAGCCATGAAGACAAAATACAAGTTTGTGTTATTCAAAAGGTTTGGTGTTTTATAGTGTCCCCAGCACTTGTCCGAATGCAAACGATGCTTTATTCACTAAGAAATTAATGAATTTCAGTTAAAATTTTGATTTTCCTGCTAAATCATGCGTTTTCGTGGTCTGCCATGACATCAGCCGATTGGGAAGCCTTGTTTACCGTTAGTGAACCTAGATGGCGCCACCTTACTGTGGCAAGCCGTTTTCTGCCTTTGGTTTGTTTTTGACCGTATTTAAACCTGGCTTGTTTTTGTTCAGGGAGAAAATAAGTTTCCTGAAACAGTGCTCGCTGGACAAATATGGTCTCGTAAGACACCGTTGCTTGCTTCGTTCGGCTAGTGTCGTCTGAGACAACCCCAAAGCCCCGCAGTCCTGTGCAGCTGAACTGAGCATAGTGCGCGCAGTACCGACAGCAGTGCGCATCGGTACTTTTATGTTTACGTGTGCTGTCGTAACTTCCACTGTTTGTCCTACCATTCTTACGGATTTTAATAGAATGTGCCCTAAATTTAAGCGCAAATAGCTCGTTCGGCAAGCGTATAAGCTCTTCCTTATTTGCGTTTGCTTTTGCCGCCCTCCGCCAATCGCGAGCTGGCTGGTATGACATCATAGGTTCTGTTGCGGGAAATGAGCTAGTGGGTCGCAGGACCATTCCCTTTATTCCTAATTATGTAGCTTATTTGAGCGAAATTTACGTTAAAAGTGGTGGCAGTATGATTAATAACGAGGCAGTCTTTTGAATGAACCAAAGTTGTGTTTTCTCCTTCCAAACACCTCCCCCCCCCTTCTTAATTAGGCCACTGGCCACCCCTTTTGTTAATAAAGATTTATACATACATACTCTTCACCCCCCACCCCGTGCACTGCCTCGGCTTGGGATAAAGTGATTGGAACGCTCTACCACTGCGGCAGACGTGGAAGGCTCGTGCTCCTCGACTTGAGGCCGCTGGTAACCCGCCAGCGCTGAGCCACTCGTGCGCTCGTCTGGGTTGCAGCTGTGACGCCCTTTCACGACCACGACTGAGCAAGCGGACGGGACAGCCATAGCTCCTACACGCGCGCCTGCACCTCCGTCACCGGCACTCGGTGATCACATCTGACATCGAGAGTTTCCTTTCTGCCCCATGGCCCTCTGGACTCCGCTTCCCCATTGCAAGACCGAACTGAGTCGACACTCCTATAGGCTAGCTCGTGCCAGCGTGCGCGCGTGTCACCCGTCACCCGCAGTGGTATAGCGTGAGCGGCGTGGACTGCAAATGACTTTATTTCAATAAAACCTGCCGTGGGCTGGAGTCTTTTACGACCCCCTCCCCGACGTGGCCCGCTGTCGCATCTTCTTTGCGGTCCTGCTAAGCACTGGCCCCTTTACGGAGCCCGTTCTTTTTGAGCGCAATGAAGAGATGCTGGATGGCCCATGACTGGTCCGTCTTGCTTGTAGTAGATGCGAAGGCTCTTTGAAGTTCCGCCGGGTATTCTTCGAAATTGGCGCCGTCTGGGTCGGAGACAGTCCCACATGACGTACCACGTCAGGCAGGCTAGCAGGCGCACAGCGTAAGGGCACTTTTCTGTCTATCTAGCCGTGCGTGCCATCCAGGGCAAATATCCGCAAATAAAGGTTATTATTATTATTATTATTATTATTATTATTATTATTATTATTATTATTATTATTATTATTATTATTATTATTATTATTATTATTATTATTATTATTATTATTATTATTATTATTATTATTATTATTCGTATTTCGTATTTACGGCTTTCGTATTTACGGCTGTCGCGTAACTCGCGGCTGAACACTGGAGAAACGCAACGGTCTCCAAAAGTATTCCTGTCAGGAGGATGTCACTGTAAGGCAACGGGTCTCCCCAAAAGTATTGGCACGGTTCGACGCAGCAGTGGTCACCGTGTTTGAATGTTTCTCTGTACGATTTTTTTTTTGTCGTTAAGAAACAATGCAGCGGGCATTGCTACGTAATTAACGGATCTTCGTTCGTTTACCAATATATATTATGCACTCATATTTCGCCTCAAATCTATGGCAAGGCTGCGATGAGAATAATTCACGTTTGCAAACGATCTGACTGTTGCTCGTGTCTAATTTGGTAGGCCCGCTAGAGTCCATATTTGTGGACACTGGTCGCCGTCGTAGAGTTTCAACCTACAGTTCCCTGCGGTGAACCAAGAAGCATTTAAGTACGAAACTTCGTGGTCATTGTGGTGTTTCCGCCGCATGGGGTGCTTACATTATTCGCCGTGTTAGCTAGAGTTCCTCCACATAGCTCCCATATATAGCGGAGCTCTAGCCGTAGCATATGTGCACTGTAAAATCATTTACACCCTTAAATTGCTTTCTATAACTTACACTCTAGCAAAAAAAAACAAAAACAAAGGAAAACACCTTTAAGGGTTTCTTGTCGTTTATAACACCCTCACTCCCTCAAAAACAGAAGGTTACACCCTTTTAAGCGATGTTTATGGTTAATTACACCTTTGCGAAGGGTGTTTTTTTACAGGTGTGTAAGGGTGTTGGTTATAAACAAAAAGGGTGTAAATCATTTACACTGTAGGCTCCCTGCTTTCAACAATGGCATTTTCTACTGAATTAACGTCCCAAAAAGATGACAAAATTCTGCCATGCCCGCTGATATGTTTTTGCTTCAGAAAGAAATGTTAATACGTTTTCGTCAATTAAATTCCTGCTGTTACGTTCTTTTTTACATATATGTACCCGGCCGTACAAAACACTTGACAAAACGGTATTCGTGTTTAGCTTGTAGTGCTCAGTTAAATCTTGTTACGAGAATTGGAGTGCCACCATCTGCTTAAAGCACTATTGCGGTTTACTGCAGCTGTGAGCGGAAGCGAACCGTACGAAACGGCGCTGAAATGTCGCCGGGACTTGCTAGCTTTCCCAGGGCATTGAACACGGAACTGGGTGAGGCCATACCACGTTGCCACAAGCCGCACCAATCACTCCAACTGCAGGCACAAAATTGGGCTGCAACGCCGGAAATGCAAAACGAAACTATGGGATCTCGGTCTGACCCGGATGTCCTGCTGCGACGCGAGACAAATCTGAAACTTTGTTTCACATAACCGGAAGTACAAATGCTTAGAACGTTCGAAGAATGTGAAGGTGCGAGCCTAGTTGGAAATTTCGTTGAGGCAACTGTTGAACTTTCCATTGAACTTTGCGGCTGCGTCCGTCAGCCCTTGAACAGCCAGCCGCCTTGATAGCACCCTTCCATGCTCGTCCCGCTCGTTAGCCAATGCCAGGATCTCTCTCTCTCTCTCTCTCTCTCTCTCTCTCTCTCTCTCTCTCTCTCTCTCTCTCTCTCTTCTTGAGGCGGCTCGCATTGTAAGTGTGTCATCGTCCCCTCCCTCCGCGCGCGCGGATCCGTCGCCCTTTCTGAGTCACATTCCTCCTCTGGCACTATACCGTTTCCCTTTCCCGACGCGCGTTCCGGTTTTCTAGGCGATTTTGTGTACCTCGCAGCGATTTTATGTACCTCTCGCGTTTCATGAAACCAGGATCCATGGCTTGTATCTGACCCACAACGGAGAGTTTTTTGTTTGTCGTGCAGTATAATAAATACCCGCGTTGCCGAGTATATGCCCGAGAGTTTCCGCTGCGCGAGTTACAGCGGCGAGCTGCCTGTCTCGTGTTCGACGCGGAGCAAGCCTTCAGTTGTGCCACTTTCTTGGACCCTGGGACAACAACAATGACTCATATTTACAGACAAAAAGCCTTCTGCGTTTCTTGCCAGATTCAGGACTAGACAAAACTTTGTTATTCTTCCATTGTGCGCATGGCTACGTCTGTACGCGTTTGCGTCGTCGTGTACGCTTTGACTCCTTTTTCTTGTCAGGCGCCCTGTGCTTCCTGGGCTCCATTCGCTCAATTTTTATTTCATTTCCTTAACTTTATTTCGAGTTTTTTCCTTGCACAACATTGCGTGCCATTTTTATTTAACTTTTTTTTTCTCTCTATTGCTGCTTTTCCGATCTCTCACATTCACTTCACTGCATTGTAATCATCCCCATCTGGCGTAGCAAGCACTGCTGCTAGCAGAGCTGACCTCTCCAGCCCACATTAAAGAGTTCTCTCTCTCTCTCTCTCTCGCGTTGCCGAAACAGCAACAACAACAGAAACAGAGGTGCTGATAACTTTGGTGTTTGTACTGAAACAATCAACTTTGTGTCCTCCTTCCTCTTGCGTGTTTGTTCGTCATGTTGCTCTGTTTTCCAGTTATGGCATACGAATTCGCCCGAGCCTCCACCCATGCATTGGAAGCTCGTTAATTCAAAATTCGCCGCACTGTCAAAAAAGAGCTTGAGCTAAGCAATGATGGAACTAGCAGAAGTGGAGTGGAGTGGAGTGGAATAAACTTGATTATGTGCCTGCAAAACTCGCGTGCACGCACGCTAGTCGACCGGGCCTAGGTCACCGTCGGGGGGACGTCTTGGCCAGGTTTCTTCTCCCCCACATGCGGGGTGTCGGAAGCCTGCCTCGTTGTCGCCTCTTGGGCTTGCTGGACGGCCCAGAGTTGTTCTCCTTGGTCGTAGGATGTCAGCGCCGCTGCTAGTCGCGGCGGAAGGGTTCCTGACTTTGCTTCTTCGGGGTGTTCGTTGCAATTCCACAGCATGTGCGTT
>NW_027526295.1:182324055-182462131 GCF_048455015.1 Haemaphysalis longicornis
GGTGAGGCTCGGCTGACGTCGTAGAGCGGTCAAGTTTCGACTGGGGGAAGCGTGAGAACGCCGTGTGCGATGGACGAGGCCGCTGTCTGCCGCGCGTAAACATGTTCAATGAGCTTGAAGCGAGGCCTCTAAAGAATTCACAAAAACGTGCGTAAATGTTTGGATAAGACAGTAGTATCATAAACATCGTTGCAGTGGCTCGGTGGCTAAGGCGCTGTGCTCCTGAGCCAGAGGACGCGGGTTCAGTTCCCGGCCGTGGCAGCCTCTTTTCGGATGGAGGCGAAAAGCAAAAAAACGCCCGTGTGTCGAGATATCGGCGCACGTTGAACTTCCCCATATGGTAGAAATTGATTTTTTTTTTTGCGTTAGAACAGTGGTTTGGGCTAGTTGGTGCATACTAAGTGATATTCAAAACAGCACAAAAAGACGGGACAAGAAACGACGACAGACGGCGCTGACTAGCAACTGGTTGGTTTATTGCGCGGCTTGCGAAATATACCCAAGGAAGGAAGGCGAGAAGGAATCATGATAAAAAGGAAGCACATCAAACAATAAACACAAAACGCAGGCTCTATACACGTGCAATGACCAAAAAGCAACGCGGATAGCTGCGAGCTCTATCTAACACGTGGCCAGCTATAGGCGCGAGGCAAGGAAAGGCAATACTGGACATTGCAGCTTGCTTTTTATGAATCCAGATAGCGGATTTCCTTACGTCGTAATTCAGCAGGAGGCTTACTAATGCAATCGTCGCCTGCCTTGTGAATCAGACATGCTTCATAGATTTCGCGCTCGCTCTGACCCTTATATGTTCGTGCAACACGCGTATCGTGGAATCTGGGCGAGCAACCGTGGTCTTGACACTGTGAGGCGAGGTTGCTGCCAGTGCCCGGGCCGCGCTGCGCAAGCGCGAGGAGCATTGGATTGGATTTATATTGGATTGGATTAAATCGATAAATCCAATCCAACTGGAGTACGGGTGTGTAGAGAATTGGATGTACATTCGCCGGTCTGCGCATTCAAGAGGAGTGACGTCATAGCCGCGGCAGACGCACTGGCGCCGGCGCGTGCCCAGCTGTGCGCCTCCGTTACGCAGTAGCCAAGTCTGACGGCGCGCCGGAGCCGCTTGATAGCCGTTTCGCGTGGCTCCTGGAGAGCCGTGCTGCGGATGCTCGAGGAGCAGTGACTGGACCGGACCGGACCGGACCGGACCGGACCGGACCAGACCGGACCGGACTGGACTGGACTGGATTGGATTAAATTTGATTGGAAATTGTTTTTAGCAGTAGTAAGCATGATAATCAGCAAATCCTAGACAATCAGAAAACCTAAGAATAACCAGCTGAACCTTAGCTCACGCTACGGATATCCTGTCATAGCTGAGCTAAATCACTGCTAATTTTAGTGTGTTTGCGTGCTCGCGCAGTCAATCATTTAAACAGCGTCCGGTTTGACCAAGATAGGTCTTCCCACAGGACAGCGGAACTTCGTACGCAACACAGCACCTACAGTCTACGTAAGGTTTTGTGTGGCCTTTTACGCAAAAGGTGCCCTTTGGCTCATTTGCGTTCACTCGCCTGCAAAGGACACCCAGTTTGTTTGGTGCAGAAAACACTCCTCTAACCCCTGCGCGTCCCGCTACCTTTTTCAACATGTGCGAAACTCCATGAACATAAGGGACGACAGCGATTTTCGTCGGCCTGTCTTTCACTGATCCACCTTTGCTGCGTTCGTGAATCTGCCCTAGCAACACCTCAGCCAAGTCCCGAATCAAGGCAGCTGGGAAGCCTGCCGACAAAAGCCTCGTAACATGCGAATTGAAACTGGCCTCTACTGAGGCAATGCTGCAATGCTGATGCAATGCTGAGGCTGAGGCAATGCTACGTTTCACTATTTTGGAATGAGCAGAGAAGAACGGAAGCAGGCTTTTCCTCGAGCGGGGGCGCATACCCCCAGTGAACATGGCTTGACCTTAAATGCAGGTGGAGGTCCAAGAACCGTAGCTCGGTGGCAGAGGAAGTTGCCATTGCCCTCGTCATAGTTCAACAGCCCCAACCCACAACCATCCTCTCCGACTCCTAGCATGCCCTCTCCAACTACCTTAAGGGACGTATCTCGCCACAAGCTCTCCGTATCATCCTCCGACACCCTCCCCAGGATCCTGTGGAGCTACTGTGGACTCCGGCCCACACTGGCTTAGGAGGCAATGAGGCAGTACATTCACATGCTCGAGAACTCGTTACCCGGGCTCCTGATTCTTTTGCTCCTAACCACAGCATCCCATCCCCCTGTACACATACACCGACATTACACTGCACCACAGACTGAACCGTCGAACCCTCCAACACCCCCCCCCCCCCCCGCCAGGGCTCCCTATCACCAGAGGAGGCCCACATGTGGCGCATCATCCAAGCGCACACGTTCCCTCACCGAACGATCCTGCAGCACTCCCACCCCCACCTGTTTCCCTCACCTCGCTGCCCGCACTGTAGTGCACTGGACACGCACTTTCATTCCCTCTGCCAGTGCCCCAAGAATCCCTACCCACCCCTCCCCACCCCCCAGGCCTGGGAGCAGGCCATGCGGAGCTCCCGAGGTTTCGGACCAGGTGCTAGTTACCTACCGAGACCTCCAGGTCGCTGCGGCCCTGTGGGCAGCCGCCACCGCCCCATAAGGGGGAGCTCTTTAAATAAATGTTATTTCTCTGTCTCTCTCTCATTGCCCGAAGGAAGTTCCCTTGTAAGCGTGAGGCCAGCTAGGGTGTTTTCGAAAATGTCCGTGATGCCCTGCACATGTTCACCCAAGTCATCAGTCACATAAAAGCACCAAGAAATCATTTACGTAGCGGAAAACGCGCACGGTTTGGGAGATAACCTCCAATTGCCGCCCGTATCGCGCCAGCAAGAGGTCGCTCAGCATAGGAGCCAAGCACAACCCTATGCATACACCTTTCTTCTGAGCGATGTACTCACCGTTGAACTCCACAAGAGAAGAGCGAAGGTAGAGGCCCAATAGATCCAAGAAGGCGTTGACGTCCGAACCAATGGCATTCTGGAAGAGGACGGCTCCGTAGTGGTCGATTCCCTCAGATACGACCTCCATGATCTTGGCGTGCGCCAAAGAATATAGTAGAGGTCCTTAATGTCTAAGGAGAACCCATACACATGAGAGAGGTATTGCCGCTGTAGGTAGTCGGATACCTCTGTGGGGCTCCTGACCAGGAAAGGGTCGTCGATTTTCAGCTGGGAAAGAGACCTCTGCAGAAACTTGCCCAGAACCCGTTGCCAAGAACCCCTTTCGGACACGATGACGCGGAATGGGAACGACGTGCCTTCCTTGTGCGTCTTGGCCGTAAAGGCAAGCCGAGAATACCACACCTCATTTACTAGAAACATGGGAGGCGAGTCTGGTCAGCTAGGCCTTGGAAGACTGCAGCGCCAGCTGATCGACAGGGTCTGGGCCGGGACGCAAGCTTCTGAGGCCCTGGAAAGAGGACTCCACCCACGTTTCTCCATTTAATCCCTTCCCCAACCTCAATAAAGTTTTACTGAACTGAACTGAAGCATATAGATTGAATTATAGACTGAAACCCTGATCGTGATGACGATCAAAGTTACGTGACGTGCGAAATTAGGAGGATTGCGTACTTAATGAGATGTCGTTTCCTATTTTTTTAGCGTGAGAGAACCACAGTTGCTCCACTTCATAAAATCGCGTCTACCGTGTGTGCGCCCTGTCAATCCAGGTCACATATGTAGGGTGAAAGTACGCTGCACGACCAAGATAGAGTCTTGTCGAGTCGGAGTGTGGGGCATCTCAGTCGAGGCACGGCCCCTCGATTTGAAGCAGCAGGCGGTCGAGGCATCAGAGGGTAGGAATGCCGCGCGACCATGAAAACGCGTTACCCAGGAGCGCCCGTGTGTGGCGCAGAAGTGGACAGCGTTGAAATTAAGCGCGACGCCACCACCGTCGGAGGACCGTGGAACACCCCCTTCCTTTGAGGACTCATAAGTCCGCGGCTCGGACTTGAGCTGCCGAGTAAAGTTTTCTCTCTCTCCCTGCTACCATGCTTCTTCGCGCCGTTACCTAGGGACAGGGCGTGCTGCAGGTGCCAAAAGAGCTATAGACCACAGCGAGCAATTAGGCGACCAACGTTCAAAGAATAATTAAAAATACATGGCTTCTTCATTTTTGGGCAAATCAAAGCCCCTTTCATAAGAGAAAGATGGTCAAAACGCAAAGCTTTCTCTCATGCAACCTGAGTCAAAGTCAAAGGTCAAAAGGTCAAACTGCTTCGACCATGTCCTAATGGCGCCAACTCGCGATCTCTGCGTCCATGCATGAAGTCATCCAACCTCTCCGCGGTACGGCTCTTTGCTTGGTCCGCAGTTCGCTTCAAGGTAGCCTGATTCAGACTCTGAACTTTACCTTGAATTCCGCAAGAAATTCAAGGTAAAGCAGCAGCGGAGGAGGAGGAGGAGGAGGAATAAACGTCCCTATAAAGCAGTTCGCCTCGAAGAAGAGTCCTTATTCCAGGACCCCTTGAGACCGTCCGGCTTCTTGGGCTCTCTTCACCAGCCAAAGCTGGTCATCAGTGTTCGAGCTGGACAGTGCTCTCTCCCAGTGCTCAGGGAAGGGGAAGGGCAGGGGGGGGGGGGGGGGTAGGTTGGGGGCTCTTATCGCAGCCCCACACAGTATGGTAAAGCGTGCCCGGAGCCTCACAGCGGCATTGCGAGGAGTACAGGGTGGGGGCCAGAAGGTGGGCTCTATAGGGAAAGGTGTTGGTTTGATTACTTCGAAGGTGGCGTTCTTGTTCTTTTGTGAGGTTTTTGTGTGGAGGAGGGTACATTGTTCGCTGCAGGCGCTAGTGCTGCGTGATTTCCTTGTAGACAAGAGGGGACAGTCACGCCACTGCTCACCAAAATCCTGAATACCTGAATAGCCCGGTGTGTCAGATCGCGGGCATGCTGATAGATGGGGCTCAATCAGAGGGCTGGAACCGGGAAGCACTAGAACCCACTTTTGCAAACTAACGACCGTGTCCCAGAACCTCCCTCCCCATCCCGTTCACCTTCAAGCTGTACACAAAAGGCACCGTCACCAATTTGCCACTCTTTCCTGCGTAATCATCGCCAACACCCTGCGGCTTTGCTGGTATTACAACTCAACTGGTTTCCACTCCCTGGTAAAACATGCTCACTCTTGGCTCGCGTAATGCCCGAACGCGTGTATTTTCTTGTATACGCGTAAAGCTATGTCCTTTTGGTCTATGAAGCCTCTGCAATTTCGTGGTGTTGCCCTCTACTTATTTGCATAAATGAAGCTACTGTTCAAAAAAAAAATTACACCATCTTCCCGTGGGGAACCATGAGGAGGATGCGAAGCATCATAGGGGTTCCGTGTAGGTTCCATTGTGTTGCCGTTACGTTCGTTGTTTCATTTATCGGAGCACGAATGGGAACGTAGTGTGAACCCTAATGTAGAGACAGAGAAATGTAGAGAAATGTAGAGACAGCGAAGAGACCGACACCCACGTTATCTGATCGAACACCTCCTGGTTCTCGTCTTTCTTTATTGCGTGCTCACGCTCCTACCCCGCTGCCCGCTCTCTTCGTCCTATTCTCTGGTGGAGCTGCAAGGTGCGTGGCGCTTCCCGCCACAGCTTTCCCACGGGAAATTCAACATCCTCCTCTAAAGTTTTCAGTTCGTCGTTTCCGTTGACGTTCAGCTTCGCGTGCCTTCGTTGTATCAGTAGCTTCTTGACGTAGTTTGAATGAGTCAAGGACATAAGGCGCGTTCGTAGCACTTGCTCCTGTCGCGGTTTTGTAGCGCAGTGGGAAGAGCGCCACGTGCCTCCCGTTGCGGCCAGAGAGTCGTGTGATCGAAACCGGGCGCCGCTAACTATTATTTATTTTTATAGTGTAGGGGGAGAGGTGCGGACGGACGGACGACGGAAGACGGACGACAGACCCGAGAGCAAGAGATGCTTCGCATCTAAAAGTCGTGATGGCGCAATCGGATTGGTTTCATAACGCGAGGGACCCAGGTTTGATTCCACCACGGGAAGCGTTTTTTTTCTCTCTCTTGAGGCCCTTGATGTACCTTTGATGCTTATCATCATCATCGATTTGTTAAACCTACTTTGTAAAGTTGGCTTTCCTGCAGGGCATATTGACGCGACATCGAACGCCATTAGTGAGGCATAAAAAGCTTTAAAATGATACGTAATGCTTTGACCCAAAAATACAGAAAGCGCTCGCGTCCGACCCCAGACGTTGTGACGGCATTCCAAGAAGTCCAGCAGTAACGAAAGGTTCGAGTAAGTAGGGCGCGAGCAGTGGAACGCGGTACAATTGAATTGACGTTAGCAAACAACTCCACCGTGTTTATCGTATACCCCAGCCCTCCGTTGTCTCACTGAGCTTCGCGCAGTGAGCTCGCTGCGAGCGCGCTCTGCTGCGAGACAGACTTTTTTCGCTTTCTCCGATGCGCCGTTCCCACTCACCGGTGTCGGTAGACTCGAGACTGATGCTGCGTGATCCATAAACCCAGCCGATTTACGTCTCCTTACTTCGAACCTCTCTCCAATCTGTTTTTTTTTTTTTCGCTCATGCTCGCGGGATTGTGCCAGATGAGTTTTTTGCGTATACAGGACCACTGAAGCTTTCTTTCGCCCGACAATATAAAGAAAATTGCGGTTTAAAAATCCTCGAGGCTTAATTTTGTCTTTCTCCTTGCTTAGTCCATTTGTGCCTTTACCAATTTAGCGAAACGTCCGTCTCTCTCTCTCTCTCTCTCTCTCTCTCTCTCTCTCTCTCTCTCTCTCTCTCTCTCTCTCTCTCTCTCTCTCTCTCTCTCTCTCTCTCTCTCTCTCTCTCTCTCTCTCTCTCTCTCTCTCTCTCTCTCTCTCTCTCTCTCACCCCTTTGTAGACAGCCTCAAGGAGGGCGACAAGCAAGCAGCAGCCGCCGAACATTACGTGTTACGTCTGCGTTCTTCCTTCCGGGTGCACAAGCCCCGGAACATTGCGTTAATTCGCCGTAAGCGCGCGTCCACCGCATGCCTCGCTACGCCTCCCGGTTTTATGGCCTGCTTTTGCTCGGCACCGACGTGCAGCTGTCAATTCGTGCACTATATTTATCAATACACTTACACGATAGTTTGCATGACCCGTGCTTGCTGTCCTTCGGATGGGACCCGCGCGTATACATGAGCGGCTAAAAATGCAGCCAGAAAGCGTGGGAAATTGCCCTTCGCAAATGTGGTTCCTCGCGAGCGACGTGCCTGGCCGGGTGGCGACGACTGATAAAAGCCAACGTTGCTCAGGCTTGGGTGCGATGTTGCAGGCCGTGACACTTGCCTGTTCCACTTTGCCGTCCGTCGGTGTTCCGGCGGATTCACGCTTCCGTAATGAACATCTTAACAAGCTGCCTCTCAGTTATTTCTGAAAGCCTTTTCAAATGCCCCTCACGGACTCATGTCGCGGAAGGCCCGCGAAGCAATCTGGCATTCCTCTTTCACGCGCATGGTGCTCCATGGTTGCGAGTCCCACGGCGTCCGGGAGAGGTAAATTGTGGGAACAGAAAGATGACTTGGCCGTTCTATCCCCTTTGCCATTTTCCCCCTCGGCAGTTCTGTATTTCCACGCAAACATGCCAACATTCTAGACTTCCTCCAGTCACACTTCGGCGAAATTTATGCCTTGGGTGATGACCAAAGCCACCAAATAAATCTTTACTGGATGATGTCGGTGACGACTACCAGATCAAATGGTATTTTTCAAACGGGTGTTTAAAGAAGCAAGAAAAAATTAAACAGAATATTATGCATTTAATAATTGTTGCTGCTATTATTAAAATAAATTCACATCATGCACACTTGTATACAGCGATGCATGCCATCCCTGTGCCGGTTGTCGAGTACATTTAGTGATCTGTTTTTCCATTGCGACAGCGCATGAGACAAAAACACGATAAAGGTATACAGGACGAGCGCTGACTCTCCACTGAAATTTATTGATCAAGTATTCTAGTTATACAACAAGCAATCATCAATCTGCGGACCGAATGAGCCTGTTCTGAACTGCGCGAAAAGGGAACTGGTGTCCTTCACCCGAAAACTGGTGACGTCTGTGTTGCGCATATGCCGCATCCGCGGGGAGATATCTAGCAGCGAGAGGACCAAGTTTCCGATCTTGGGGGTTCTTGATAGTGGGTTGAGGAGCTCCACGAGGGATGTGAGTCAGATAAGGTGACACGCCTTGAGCGCAATGCGCACGGCAAGCCGTCCGTCAGGGAACGTCGGGCATCACTGACTGCTTGGGAAAGCTTCACACCTCGCAATGCCGCCAACTACAGCGGAACTTGTGCGTCCGTTGCTCGGAATGGAGCGTGCCAGACTCTAGAGAAAGAGAGTAGACGATTGACGAATTGACGGTGCGTGGTGTTACAGACAGTACAACGCAGGCTTGTCTTTTGGAATGCAGAAATCCAGCGCAAATACCTCGGCGCGATGCAATTCCAGACCTTTATTTTCTTTATAGGCGAAAATTTTGCTCTGTCTGTCTGTCTGTCTGTCTGTCTGTCTGTCTGTCTGTCTGTGTCGATAGCAGGTGGGTCACGTGAACTGTATACGGGTGACCCCACGTGTGCGTAAACCGGAGGGAAGGGTAGGAGATTGGTAGGAGCAGATCGGGAAGGATAGGTGGGTGGTGCAAATTGTAGAACGGGAGGTGCATTACTTGGTTGTCGATCCACTGAACTGTTCAGCACGCTAAACGTAATATTCTCTAAAAGTACGTCAGAGCATACCAGCCGTTTGTGCGTGCGTGCATGCGTGTGTGTGTGGTGTGTGTGTGTGTGTGTGTCTGTCTGTGTGTGTGTGCGTGTGTGCGTGTACTGGAAAGTAACAGAAATCCTCTTAACCTCTTAATGAACAGTCTGAGGTTTAAAATCAAGTACTTCCACATTTAAAAACGAAAGTTGCCGATAAAGATAAACTTATAGGTCAATGATCTCATGAAACGAACAGTTACGAAAGCGCGGCCTTCGCGTGCCTCATGAGCGCACCGTGACCAGGCTCGTGCTGGGCTATTTTCCTACGCCCCTTTTGTGTGGCTGTGTGCAACGTCCGAAAATATCGAGGGCAGAACGTTATTCAGCGAATCCATGCTGCTTTCCATGTTGCACCCCCCCCCCCCCCCCAACCACGACTTTCCTAGGGAATCACTACTTGAATTAAACCGCACAACGACGAAAAGCAAACAAAGATTAGACAAAAACAAGCTATTTGCCTTTAGTCTACGAAGCACACCGCTCCTCTCGACTCAGACGAAGAGAATTACGCAAAACGTCGCAATGTCTGCAGATATCCAAGACAACCCGAGGGTACGCCCGCACAACTACAGGACTAAAGCGCAGGTTGTTGCACAAAATAATGATAAAACACGTTGAAGTGCTGTTGCAGGCTTGAGAATAAGGCATATGTTGTCCTTAACACGGGTGGCGTTTCGAATTGTTTTACAGCGAAAGCGGTTAATGGCATTTCCGTCGTCATTCATCTTTTCCCCCACGCTTGCGTGCGTGCGTGCGTGAGTGAGCGACTCAGTGAGTGAGTGAAGAAATGCGGGTGCAGTTCCAGGCCAGAAACTGCTCCCCATTTGCGGAAAAATTTCCCAAATCTGAAACGTACGTTGTGCAAGTTATAGTAACGCGTTGTATAGGTTGTGCAGGTTAATAACGTCGTGCAGGTTATTAAGAGAGAGAGAGAGAAGGCTCTTTATTGAAAAAGCAGAGAGTTTTGCCGGCGTTTGTGATCACCTACATGCTTCTCTGCTAGGGGTCGGGGATGTAGGGAGAACAGGCCCTAGAGAGAGGTGGGCAGAAAAGAAAAAAAAAGAGAGAGAAAAAAAACGAAGAAGCAAAAAAAAAAAAACACTGCCGTGGTTTGGCGGGCTTGGCGGACTATTTTTTAGATTGTGTTACAGAATTTACAATTTTGAAATGTGGCCAATGTCCTCCAAATATGAAAACAAACTTTTTAGGGCCTGACGCTGCTTCGAGGGGCTAGTCCATGGTCCTAAGATGGTCTTCAAAGTAACCGGCCCTTGATCTAGGCGTTCAATATCTTCAAAAAAACGGGATCTTGGTGCCAAGTAGGCCACACATTCTAATAAGATATGTTCGACGGTTTCTATGGAAGAACAGTTATCGCAGTACGGGTTGGTCGTCAGTCCGAGGCGAAAGAGGTAACTGTTGGTGTAGGCCGAGTTCAGTCGTAGGTGATGATATAATGTCTCCAGCCTACGAGGGAGCTCTCTAGGAAGTTTTGATGTCAAATCAGGGTCAATCGCGTGCAAAAATACTTCAATGGATACCTGGCCACAGTGGTATTATTGGAAACCAAAAAGCCGATGAAGCGGCCCGTATGGGCCTTAACCACCGGAAATACCGCAAAGTGTACTTTACAAAAACAGACGCTTCCACCATGGCCCATCGCTTTGCAGTAAGTGAAAGAAACCGGCTATGGCGCAGCAACGAACCCAATAATGAAGTATTTTTGTGCAGGTTATTAATAACGTTGTGCAGGTTATAGTAACCCGTAACGTCCCTCGTATTGTGTTTGACGACCTTTCTGTCTACAGCCTCGCACAGAAAATATCCTTGCTTCGTTCGTAGATTCGTGTAACTAACTCTAAGAACAAAATTAGTGCTGCCAAGGGCTAATTTAGGTAGCTTAGATACGCAGAATTATCGTTTCAAACCTTCCTGAAACATAGCCAAATGTAATGCTCAATTTCGTTGCTATAACCACCCACACACACGCACCCACAAAGGATTATGGAAACGCGTGCAGATGCGTATAGCATGCATGCTACTTTTATATTCCCGCGAAGTCGATACTTGGCGGGTTTTTTTATAGTCGAAACTGAACCTTCGGATTTATAGTTCATGAGTCGTCATGAGCGATACCCGCAGAGTAGCCGTTGATAGTGGTTAATTAAGACACGAAAAGCTTTACTGTCAAATCAAGCAGCGACGCGCTAATTGTTTTTCTGCGAGTCATGCATGCACCGGTGCTATTGCGTTCCTGCGCACGCACGACGCATTATGCCAGTCAGACCGGAAGCCGATGACGTCGCCATCCGGGGCGGTCGTATGCTTGACATATGCAACGCACTTGCGGCGCGTCGGAGGGGTTGCAGGACCGCAGATGCTGTCGGAGGGAAGAAAGAAGAACGGAAGGAACCTCCCAGAATAACCGTTTTCCGGCGCTTCAAGAGCGTGCGCCCCCCTCGGTAACAACCCTTTCCCCTCTCTGCAGCCCTTGACGGCACATAGGGCCGGAGGAAGACCGTCTGCTAGGAACCACGCTGACGTCACCGGGAGTTCCCCCCTTCCCCGCGCCCTTCTCATCACTTCGCCAGGAGCTGAAACAATCAGCAACACGTCTGCCGGTCTGCTTCGGGAGTTCGTCGGGCGCTTGTTAGCGCGACATTGTTTCTACGACCTTTCCAGCTTTTTCTTTATTTTTCGTTGCCCGCGTATCTCATGTTTGCTCTTTCGTTACCCGGCCCCCCGGCCCATCAGATCAGGCGGAGCTGCGACCGGACATCCGCTTCCTCCGGGCCACTCTGCAGACGTCTGATGTTCGGCTCGCTACATGTCGCGCGTACAGACCGCGCCATCGTGAATGAACTCCTCTTCCCCCTTCGCTCCTTTTCTGCTTTACGAGTACGCCGCAGTGAGTCTCGAGCACCCGGAACTCGGCAAGGAGAGCGTATGAGGCTTGGGGCGTGGCCGTGGACTCCGCATTGCATGAGCACTTGCACTCGAGACTTCCGCAAGAGGCACGTTCCCAGACACAAAGCGTCGGCGGCATAGCCCCTGGTGCAGGCTGAGGCCGTGGAAGCGCCCCCAAGCTTACTGCTAGTTTTATGGTTTCAATCGCGGTGTCAGAGTAAGCCAATGAAAATCGCAGTTCGACAACACGTTTAAGCAGTTACTGCCGATCGAAATATGCAAAGTAAGGAGTGAAAGACGCGTAGAAGGTAGGCCGAAGTCATCACACGCGGGTCTTCTCTTCTGGGTCCATGAGTGCTCAAGCAATGGGAGTCGTTCTTCCGTGCGTTTGCCGGGTTCATGTAGTCCCTTCATATAACCTGCCTTGATTAGACTTGCTGAACCTGTTGCGCATGGGGTGTTATTTCCAAGTGCCTAAAAATACGTAGAAATGTTACTGTATACCCCGCAGATGCAGAATACCGGTTTTCGGTTAGCGATGCGATTGGTTCTGTTGAAATCCCGCGAGGATGAGAGCAACGACAAAATTTAATGCACTCCACTACGGCGCTGCATGTAAAGTAGCAATATCATTGCAGTTAGACAACACGTCTACTAATTTTAAGGGTTAAAAACCCGTCCCGTGGGCAATATCACAAGTATGATGTGGTCCTATTCTGTGACCCGACGTATACATTTGGGCAAGCAGCAACGAATAAGTGTCGCAAACGCAAGCCCTGTGATTCACGAACAATGTTTCGTAACCCGTGTAGGAAAATCGCGCGATCGTTTCGTGTTAACCATATGTCAGTTGTTCAGCGTAAAAGCACTTGCAATGTTTCCTTCAGCTTGCTGAGCCACTTTGCTGGGGAAACATTAGAACATGGTGCTCAGTGCCACAGGCGGCGTTCCTGCTAGTTACTCACTCTTCCGTAGATCAACAACTTAAGAAACTCTGAAAAGCATTCTATTTCACTTGAGTGCCTTACAAAATGAACGTGAGAGCTTGAGCATGGAGTCTACTACATCAACCAGAAACGCCAAATTATCCGCATAAACGGCGTTTAGCGTATAGCGTGAAAAGCCACGGGGAAATTTAGTCCGTTTAAGTATTGGGAAAGACAAAGAAAGCTGCCGATATTGTCGATATTATCGCGGTATAAGAAAATTGCTTTAAAGTTTTGAGTTTCGCTGGCTACGAGAATAATATTTCGTTGCTGTCAGAACCTTTGGCATGTTTTCACGTTACATTGTATGCCTGCATTCGATACTTTTACGTGAAAATATAACTATACTCGGGTACAACTTAAGAACGGCAACGATGATGATGATGATTGATATTGGTTTCCCCTTTGTAGCGGGGTGATGACGTGTCATCTTACCAAAAAGGACTAATATATATACCTATGTTTTATACTCTTCGTTTAATACTAGCTCTGCTTAGGGCAGGCACAAAAAAACTTATTAGGCACAAAATACTATCCCCTCCACGAGCTGTACATCGTCTGGACCCCTGACCACTCGTCCCTCGAGGGAAATGAGGCGGCTCACGCCGCTGCCTGCGCCCTTCCACACCGGGCATTTCCCTCAGGAACAGAACCCACGGTCCAGCCTCCTCCACCTCCCGCTGTTCCAATTACGCTACCACGACATCCTGCACCATTACCGCAACCTTCGCCTCACTTTGCCTCTACCTCATCCTCAACTAACCAAGGAAGAAGCAGTCATCTGGCGTCGATTACAAACAAACAACGCACCCATCCTCCACGCTATCTCCCCTACCCAATACACCCTCACCTGTCAATTCTGACCCTCACATGGTGTGGGCCGGTCAACACACCCCATCGCTTACCCCCAATCCCAGACCTTCCCCAGAGCAGTGGGAGGGCCTGCTGACCAGCTCCCGTCACGCTGACCAGATCTTTCTGGTCACCCGTCCCAGGGCTGCAGCCAAGGCCCAAGGGTACCTGGACTGAGGCGAACCCACCCCCCCGTGGTCATCTTAGTTTCATCGCCCCAAGAGACGATCACTCCTCCAGTGTTTTGGAGGCTATGGGTGCAAAGTGTTTAGGTCTCATGGACGAAGCCTGCAGAACTCCCAGATGGGGTGTTTAGGCCCCCCATCCGAAACATCCACAGTGTTTGTGTGTCCTACTATGTATAGCAGTACGCGATGCGCGAAGCGGGCCCGTTTAGGCTGCACGCGTCGTCACAGAGCGATATCTATTTCGCACCGTGACTGAGCGATTGGCTTCTGAAGCGTTCCTGAATCTGTTTTGCTTGCACACATCCTTTTTGTAGACGTAGAAGGGGGAGGTTCAAGAACCAGGCGCAAGAGAGTCGCAGTGGAAAAGCAGAGCACTAAGTGTACTCGACAACCTTGTTTCGTATTGCTTCGAGATCTAAGCCGAGTGTATTTTTTTTGTGTCGTTTTACCTTTGACCTCGATTCTTTGTTTTACTTTGTAGTCAGGCGACTATTACATCTATCACTCAAAAAAAGGGGGATTGACTCCGAAAACACAGACTAACCGCTGAAGTGCATGACGAGACGAACAACAGCGACAACTGTTCATGTACGGCTATGGATTATGTCTGCTCTCTAAACAACGTCTACGGGCTCTTGCTTCAAAGCGAGAGAAAATAATCCTGAGCGTACACATGTGCCCTACGTGTGGGCGTACACACACACGCGCGCGCGCATGCGCACACACAGCATGTGTGTGTGCGTGCACCTCTCGCTAGCTGTGTCCATGAGTCGCAGCCTGAAATTCAAGGCGGACGAAATCCGCTACCGGGAACGAGCAATCCGGAGAGCGGTGTGGTCTCGTAATTCTGTGAAGTTAAACCGTGCCTCAGCTGCTGCAACGAAAGGATGTTCTTGAGGCGGATGTCTGTTTGTTATCCGAGGAAAATGTAACAGCTCGCGGAATCAACGCGAGCCTCCGAAGTTGATGACGCGTACACGATCAGACCGGCTCTGATTCATCTACGACGGGAAATGTTTTATGCAGTACAGAAAGGCCGTGCAGTCACTCTAGAGCACGAAGCTTTTAAAACGCGTCGAGATTCTAGCACCCAGAACTCGGACCGGTGTTATTTCCGTGATAACGACTATGTTATCCTAGTTGCGAGGGTGTGAAAGGTGTCGCAACCATTTCTGCTCAATTTGTTTGGAAGACCACTGTTTTAGAATACAACTCGCACGGCTAGACCGGCCCCCTTTTATAACGCACAGGCATGGTTATGGTCACATGACCGAGCTTGTCAATTCTGGGGGGACGACTTTTGGCCGTGCCGGAGTCATTTTCAGCCCGATTGATACCGTCACATCAAGCCCAGTACGAAGGATTAGTTGAGTCAGCAGTAGCATGGATATATTAATAAGACACACGCACGTCACGACTTTTCGGAGGACTACCGGACGTCTTCAGGCCGTGTATATTTCTTAATCAATGCCTTTTCACCTTTCCGTTCCTCATGGTGTAACAACAGCGCATGAGACAAAAACACAAGAAAGGAATACAGGACGAACTCCGACTCTCAACTGAAATTTATTGATCAGGTATTCTGTTATACAAAAAGCAATCATCACTCTGCGCATGTGCAAACAAGAAAAACACATAAAGAAACAATAAAAACCTAACGGAAATGTAGATAAAATGGTAACACTTAAAAGGCAGGAACTAACGGGCACCGTTACTTCTTATCACCGTAGTGGCTTCTCCAGGAAGCCCATTTCCGCTTGTCTCATGGATGGCTTACGCGTTTTTCATTCTGTGAACGTGAAAGGCCACTACGATTTATCGATATTTTTGCGACTGATGGCGTGATAGTGTCTTCGTGTCGTGCGGTACTGGTTCGCATTCATGGTCCTGGTACTGCGAAGCAAGAAGGGAAGGCGCAAACTTGCCTAACAACACCATACGCTCTGTGAGCCTGATGTTGAGGCACCTCCCCGTCTGGTCCATGTATGATGCCTCACAGTTGAGGGGAGTCTATAGACGACGCCCTCATAGCATCGGGCGAACTGCGTGTTTTATGCCGCAGCCCTTGCGCGCATGCATGGAGCCCTCCATGTCTGCAGCATTATTCTCCACCGCAGCACAAACTCTCGATATTTTCAAGGGAGACGAAAAAACAACCTTGACCACATACCTGGCAGCAATATTTTTCAAACCATGCAACATTATTTGAACATAAGGCAGCACGACCATTTTTTTTCTCTCTTCAGCAGTAGCATTTTCCTTATCAACCAGTCCCGGCCTTTTCTCTAACCTCAGAAGCCTATCACAAGACGCTCGAAGTACGTTGTTGGGGTTACCCGCTGACCGCAGCCTAGTCACCTGCTCATGGAAGCTCTCTTTGATCGTGTGATGGCAAGACTTCAGGGTGACAGAACGCGCAACGGAGGACGCAACGCCGTTTTTCACCACTTTCGAGTGGCTAGAGGAAAGGCTCAGAATTGGCGTTACAGTTCGCGGCCTATACAACCAACACACATGTTCCGTCATGAACCTTAACGTAATGTCTAAAAACTGTAATTCATCGTTACTTGCAAGTTCCATCGTAAACCCAACCCAAGACCATTTTCACGGAGCGATGAATTACGGTTATTTAATTACTGTTCAATTACAGTTGAATTACAAGAGTTCTTCAATACAGGTAAAAGAAGGCACCTATCCAATCGGAGGCCAAATCTTATCGCAACGCGCAAACCCAAATTTGAACACCCCTTCGGCCCATCGAACGATATATCTCACAAATACTCGGCACGTGGGACCTTCTCCGTCAGGTTGAATAGATGCGTCAGCGTTCGCATAAATAGCAATGCCTTCGTATATACATGGCAAGGCTCCAAAGAAATGTTCCCACACGACCCCATTGTGCTCGGGAAAGCGCTGAGGTGCTCTGAGCGTAGCAGAGAAGCATACGCAACCAATATGTTCTTTGTCTTGTCGGGGCTTCCTTCAGCATGGTGATCTACATGACAAGACAATTCATTCCCCCGTTCCCACCTCAATTACTACCGTTAACGAACGTTATACTATTCTGCAGGACTAAATTCCGCGGCACACACTGCCCGCAACCCCATTGGTCCACACACCGGCGAATCCATTTTCCGCCCGACCATGCAGCCAGCCGCAGGAGCCTTGTAAGTGGTAGGACCATTAGTTTGCGCGCTGGTCTAGGAGCATCACGCGAGGGCTGCTGCTACACAGCGCGAACGATAACACGTGTCGGTAGCGAGGGCTCTTCCAGGAGAGCACGCCCAGTCGCGTCTGCCCGCCGGAGCGTCATTTCGCGTTCCACTGAAGAGCCCAAGGGGAGGAAGATAGCTGCGGGTCTCTGCGGGCGTGAAGCAAAAGGCTGAAAAAGCCCAATGCTTCCCAACTGACGAACGGTGCGGAAAAGGCTGGGATCAAAGCTGTGCCGCACCCTTTTTGCCGCGGCGAGGATCCATGAAGGAAGTGCTCGGACGCCCGGCGCGCAGACGATAGACGGATCGTGTCGTCTGCTTGTTTTCAAGCAGACGACGCTGTCTGGGCTTCGCCCAGAAGATATTAGGGCCGTTCGTCTGGCCTGGCTGCCGCTCACTTTTCTGTCTTATTTTGTATTATTTTAGTGATTATCTTTCTTTTTTTTCCCCCCGTAGGGATTATCGGCGTGAAACCGGTCCACAGTAAAGGGCGCGGACCTCCCCTCCCGCCTTGCACTTTTCCCGCCTTTGTAATTGGCGCAAAAGAGGCACGGGTTGGACTTCCGTCTTTTGTGTTTTCGGTTTTTCTTGTTCCATCTGGCTGCCATAAAACTTGCTCCGTGTCCCAACCAAGGAGGTACCTCCTTGGTCCCAACCAAGTCCTTTTGAAAGCTCCCAGGAAAGGAAAGGGTGAGGGTTAGACTCAACAAAAACCGGATTACGGAATATTTTTGGTTTCTCATTAGGATGTTATCGTCAAAGATAACGATCTGAGTTCTACCAAAGCTGCTTTATCAAGGGTTTGACGAAAGGTCGTCTGGTCAGGCATGAGAACGTGACCATGTATAAAAATATATTTGACGTTTCGGAACAGCATACGGGTTCCTTGTTCACTCAACCAAGATCAAGTGAACAAGGAACCCGTATGCGGTTCCGAAACGTCAAATATATTTTTATACATGGTCAGTGTTCGCTTTTATTTTGTACAAAGCTGCTTTAGGAGCCCACCCTCAGAGTTTCCGCAATGTCTATTACCTGGTAGCAATAGTAAAGACTTTCTATAGGAAAGACTTTTTGCCTATGTTGCGTAATAATACTTTTATTTAGAATGAAGACGCATAAAAAATCAAACTGATGAAAGCAGCAGACGTCGTTCTAGCAGATAGTTTATAATATCTAGTCGAACATTTTGTGCAGGATGGTACCAAAACCGCCAAATCATAATTAGGAAAATTTGCAGACTAAAAATTACTTGTTTTGCTAAAATATGCTAAAGCCGGCGTGTGGTTTATAATATGAACTGAAAAACTTTAAATAAAATATATTATCGTCCTGGCTCACATTTCAAGTGGATGCACCAGCCTTTAAACATTCAGTGCATTTGGCAGCAAAACTTGAAGAATGCCTATCACGAACCACACGTCAATTTCAATGCAAAAAAAAAAAAAAAGAAAGAAAGAGGGGTGGGGGTATTGCGAACCAGCGTTAATAGATGACTGCGTTCAGTGCCACAATCGAATCTGCCTCTGAACTTAATTAATAAGCGATGCCTAGCTAAATTAGGTATTAGATAAATTCCCGAAGTTACGCAAGAGTCTTCGAAGGGCGGCATCCATTTCTTTCAACGTTTTATCCTTTTTTTGCCGCGTTAGCGCTATACAACTAACACGCCTGGATCTTCGGCATCGTCCGGGTGATTCCCAAAATTATCATCATCAAGGCGCAAAGTGGCACATACCCGCCCCAGAGGTGCGTTGGCTAACGCTTTGGCTGTACTTTGGCTAAACGTGCTTGCGGCGCAACTCACACAATGTTGCCAACCTGGCGCTGAGAGTGCTTTTATCGTTACAAACCTTAAGCCTAACAAGGGTGATATGTACCCGCGGAGGTGTATTGGCCTACGCTAATACCCGAATTTTTTTCGTTCCGAGTGGGTTCCAATGCTCGCAGTGCTACACTACCTCAGACTGTAGCCCATACCCCCTGGCGGATATCGGTCGGCGCTTATTTTCCGTCTCGTGCGCCTCCCAAAACAAGCGTATACAAAGCAAACGCTAACGCGGTACAACCCCTTTCACCGCGTGGATTGGCGCCCCCATTTTTCATTTTAAATACTCGCGCCGCGCGTTAACTACTTTTTCGCGAAGACCTTTGATGTACCGCGGCATAATAGATGAAGGCGAGGTAAAAGCTGTCTCGCTTCCAAGTTTGGCCTGGACGTGCAAACCCTTTCGCGAAGAGAGGAAATTGGCGGCACACGCCCTGTTTTCCTTCCCTTTCACTGCTCGAAACTGCGTGAACGGTTTATTTACACTGGCGGCCAGACGCTTGAGGAGTGCGGGTAATATGTGGCGGGAAGTTTCCAGCTGCTAGACAATGTAATAGTACGAAGACAAAAACTGGGTGGGGGGTAGACGGAGACTGACTCAACGATGGGCGGGGGAGATGGTGTAAGCGTACAGATGGGCGGTGAGCGACGTGAGCTCCAGCGGCGATCGTGCGCCAGTTGAGTGGCTCTTGACCGAGGAACGTGGTATGCGGGGCTTATATACGCGACCCGGAATGGCGGTTCACTAACACGGAGACAGCAAAGAAACTAAAATAAAACGTCCAACACGTTTTTCTGTTTTTTTTTTTTTAATGAGAGGTCAGGTCGATGATGACGCAATGAAAAAGTTCCTTTGAACATCGCCTTCGCCCGAAAGAGTGAGACGCAGAGTTAGGAGTTACTTTACGGTACTGTGATGTGTTACTGGAAGAGGCAAATGTTTGTGTGGCTTTTTTAGTGTGCGTCTGCGCGCGTGCTCTGTGCAAATACGGCTGAATGCAAAAATGTCGGTTTTTTGAAATATTTGGAGAATTCTTCTCGTATGGAATGTAAAACTCTTAGTTGAAGGAAGAGCTTAGAAGACGTAGAAGCTATGCACCTATGAAAAAGGAGTTAGTTGAGTATGCTAACTCAACTCAGCCCGATGCTATCACGTTCACGTTCACGTGATAGCATCGTGGCAGCCCACACGGCGCTGTTCTATCCATCAGCAACGGATGAGTTTAACGGAACATAAGATATTAGCGCTTGCGCCGCAAGCGCCACGTGGTTTTTACACAAATAATACCGGCGACCAGGTGGAAACAGCAAACAAACAAACCAAACAAGAAAAGGAGAAGACATGACGGACGGTCGCGAACGAGATGATCGTAGTGTCATTGATCCTGGAATTCCTGCTTACTGTCAGGCACGACGGTGTCGCGGTTCAGCTCTGCGACCTTGGGCTCCGCCCTTCGTAGTTGGGCAAATTATCCTTGTACAGGGCTAAGGGGCGCACGGCATGATACGTGGACCCGTAATGCTTGCAAGCAGTGACGAAGGCTTTCAATCTCTCGCAACAACCGCCCTCCCTCTTCTATTCATTCAAAATATGGTTGCAATTTCATCAGCAACCGCCGCTACGAAACTGCCCTAGTGTACTTGAAATTGTGTCCACATGCACACACGTTTCAAACGTCATCTGCGGTCGGACGGGCTTTACGTACGCCATTCTTCTACGTCCGAGGACGATGTTTTATGTCCGCCTCGGATGCTGCACAATGGGAGAGCGTGGCAAGGACAGAAGGTGACGAGTTTTGTCCCTTTCCCGTGCACGCGAAGATGCCGAAGAATAAGGCTACTCCTTTGTGTTCTTTTTTTTTATGCCAGAATAGACTAAGGAACCTATATAGTTTGCGCTAGGGAGGATGTTAGATTCTTCCCCTCTGCCTCACATGCACTCACCCAGGCACCTCACAGTGTTTGGGGGGGTTCTAGTTTTGTGCGCTCATTTATTGCGATAAGTCAAACGAAATGACCGCGACAGCTGCGCGCTCTCCTCCAGCTCAACTCGCCGCGATTCACGGCCACCCGTTAAATATGTTGCTCGCCAATCGGTGGCAAGAGATCGCGGGAAAACTGTGCAGTGGCGCGCTTTATGGGAACGTTCTCCGAAATGTTTGTATACGTGTATGAACCCTTACTCAGAAGACGACTGACCTTCGGCTTAAGAGGGCAAGGGTTATCCGGAAGGAGGCGTGGGTGGTTTGCTTGGGTCCGTAAACTATTTCGGCCACGCTTGATTCCCTCAAAAACTCCCGCTAGCGAGAGCAGCGCGACCGGGATATCGCCCACACTTGTGGAATTGGACAAACGCAGCAGCGGTGATCGGTGTGCGAAAATGTCGTCTCGCGAGAGTGAGATCACTCTCAAACTATTCCACAGGCACTGCTTAACGGCAAAAAATTATTTGTGTTCTTGCTGTTTCGCAGCCCGACAATATGCGTGCATCGGGATGAGTCCCTTTTCTCGAATCCGCACGTTCGTCCCCTCGTTCAGAGGCCCGCATGGTAATACTTTCTTGGCTGCAGATCACTCCACAACATTCATTCTGATTCTTAGTTTTGACAAAGATTATTCGGAGAGTGATCTGAGCACGGGTGGATTTTCTGGCAGCAACACGCTCGGAATGAAACGCGGAAACAGCTCTTGCCGCCACATGCATCGGCGGGCTGAAAGTCTGGCAGCGTTACAACATCAACAGGAAACACTGGGAGAGATCACAGAGCTGCATGCGTACCACCAGACAGTGGCATGCGTATTCTGTGCGGCTGTTCCCCTTTCAAGCTTCAGCTGACCGACGCACGGCTGAGCACAACCGTCGAGCACTTGTGGGACGGACTCATCCAGTCCATCTGGGTTTTCAAGTAGGCCACGCTTCCGAGTTATACGAAGCTCGCCGCATTCGTTGCGTCCTAAAGTCGGCCGCCTCACGGAGGGAGGACGGAGCTTTGAAAAGATTTGAGCTTGTGAAGTGGAAAGTCAGGGTCGTTTCAATATCCGGGGCGGAGGGGGCGGCATCGTCTTACCGTACGCACAGTGGCCGTTGCAGAGAACGAAAGCCGGACCGACAAACGGCTGTCACTCCCGCTTCAGCCCATATCAACTTGAGGGGGGTGAAAGGGGCAAGAGAGGACATGTAAGCAAACTTTTGAGTGATAACGAGATTCGAAACAAGTGGACCAACGCATTACGGGTCTTTGCCAAGAGTTGGCACTAGCGCACATATTAATGCGTAAGCATTTTCTAAACTACTTTCCCGCGAAATCCTTCTGTCTGCCTGCAACGCGTAGCACAGCTGCGTTCCGCAGGCATTCAATAAACGGCTCTAGGGTCTCCAACTTTTTATGACAGACTGCTTATATTGCCCCTGAAGAGATCTCTGCTTGGCAACACATCTGTAAGTCGAATTTAGTCGGGTTCCGGAGGACACTCGGCTTTTGTCATTTAACAAAATACCCTAGGGCCTCCATATTTTGGAATAAAACAGCCTCCTATATAGCCCCTGAATATGTATTTGTGTTCAATAATGAAACCGACCTTGAAAAGACCGGTATATGGCAATCCAGGCCGTTTGCAGTAACTTGGGAAGTGCAAGGTTGGCTTCCCCACATTGATTTGGGTTATTGCAGTGAAGTTTCACGACATCCGCCAAAACAACAAAAAACCCAGAGGCGTCTGTGCAGGTGTGTGTGCGGTGGTGGGCGCTTAACGAACCACATGTGTATCTTTGGTATGCACAGCAAGCTGCGCTCCGTTGGTTAACTGGGAACGCCGACCTCAAGGAAGAACGAAATGAGTTCGAAGTGGTCGGTAAGAAAAAGTAACTTCGGGTATGCCTGGCCACTGGTTGTGCCGCTACAGAAAACCTTTTGTTTGCAATGACGACGACGACGACAAAAAGGACATTGCTTCTAGCGCATTAGCGACCAACAAGGACTTGCCGAGAAAAAGCACGGCCAGTGTTGGAGACTGTCAGATTTATGGATGCATTGACCTCCGGCTAATGACACAGGGTGGGTATAGATTGCGCAACCTTCGGCAACTTTACTGTACTTAAACGCGCCCACAGGCAACCACATCTAGGACAGTTACGGAGATTTATCGACCGCGTATCTGTACGTTCTGTATTGATCCGGGTGGAAACACAACTTCTGCCTCTGCCCACCCCGGTTTGTCGACGGTAGAAATCACGGTTGTCGAAGACGCACATGAAATATGCCAAACGTATTATATTTTATGCGTGTGTACTGTTTGCTCAAGTTAGTAAATTTAAGCGACAGAATAGAGCATGTTCGCTCATTCGCGAGTTTTTTCGAACATCTGGAGCGATCGCTCACAACTGCGCACATCCGGAGACCTTGGAGGCAACAGACATAATGAAGGGACACGCTTCCAAGTGTGTAAAGGTCACACAAAATGTACACCGTATTTATTAAAACCGGGACTTATTAAAAAACAAACTAAAACACAAAAATGGCACTGGTCAGGCGTGCGCACGACAACAAAGGCGTCGATGTGCCGTCACAGAGTCGAATACGTGAACGTGCAAGTACAGATGCTTTTTGATTGGTCAATAATCACACAGTGGCAGACTAAAATTGTTTTCTAAAAGAAAAGTAGCACCATCCAGATTCAATATAAAAGAAA
The DNA here is from genome assembly GCF_048455015.1 of Haemaphysalis longicornis. NCBI lineage: Eukaryota > Metazoa > Arthropoda > Arachnida > Ixodida > Ixodidae > Haemaphysalis > Haemaphysalis longicornis. Next base: position 182,347,550 of record NW_027526295.1, read on the forward strand.
AGCACTAGGATAACTAAAAGCTCGCAATAAAAACAATTAACAAATAACAGGCTCCCCTTTGGCAATGCCGAACAAATGAATGTGAAATTGGCAGCATTGAAAGCGGCACGGCAGCAAGTCCGCGCCTGTCTGGGCAGCCCTTCAAGCGCGAGCACACCCGCCCGGTTACCTTCCAGGAATGAAATTGGGGCTGCCTCGGACGAGGGGGCAACGGTCCATCTGAAGACAGCCGGGTGTCAGGAACTTGAGGAAGCGTGACTACCTGTCGCCGCAGCGGGGCTAGTAGCCTGTGAAGCGAGGAACTTAGCCTGCTGGCCCCTATTACCCACCGAATAGAGTCGGGACAACTTGCAGTTCTCAGCTGCCCTGAGGTTGGGTTCATCCGCACACTCTCTCCAAACGTACCGCACCCGCAGTTCAGGCTCGACGGCCCGCAGAAGGTGCAGCTGTTTGGTCACCAGAAAAAGTTCCACGATGCCGAACGTGAGGTCGTGGTAGTGGCCCGCCGTCAGGTCGGTGCTGCTGTGAGCCACGGGAACTTCCTTCGCGATGAGCGCGCGGTGACGCCAGTAGTCCGACACGTAAAAACTGAAGTGCTTGAAGTTGTTGCTGTCGAAGAAGCCATTCTCTCTCTTCAGCTCCAGAAAAGCTGGAGCAACGGGATCCTGGTCCGTGATGATGGGGTGGAACTGAGTGAATGGAATGGGCAGAAACACTTGGACACCAGCTATCGTGTTCATTCGCACCCTGTTTAAGTAGTCCGTTCTGATTTCCATCCCTGTTTGACAGAGGAGAATCAGGGAGTCTTGAGGCAGTTTTCGCACCACGAGGTCGATGAGCGCGAAATCCGAAGGCACTCGGCGGTCCTCTGGGATCCTAATACTGATCGTGGCGAGCTTCGCAGCGCTTTTTCGAAAACGGTTTGAACTAGAAACAGCGAAGCTTCGTATGTTCCCGAACACGTCAGCCACACCGGCTGGCTGCAAGAAGGCCAACAGCAACATCGTGTTGTCGTTTTTTTCAAGGCACGTCTTGGCATACTCCTCAATGAAAACAGCCACGTGGTCCAGCTCTTTTTCTTTTACGAACAGCACCATTATAAGTCGCGTGTGCTCTGTGACATAGGGCATGCTGAGGATTTCCGACCTCCCGAGCGGACGCAAAAACTCCAATGTCCTGGAAGTTTCCGAGCGGGAGGTTTCATTTTTAAGCAAAAGATGCATCACATAGTTAAGGCCTCGTGTTGGATCGAACTTCCGGTAGCCGTCTATAACTGAAAGTACCGTTAAGTTGCCCTTGGGAAAAGACTTCAGGAGGAACTCCTTTGCAGAAGTTTTAAGGTCTTCTATGCTAAGCTTCTCAGCTCCACTGATTAGCGTTGCGACTTCGTTGTCTGCTCTCCAGAAAAAATGGGTAGCATTGAAGTACACGGAACGAATGACGTCGAACCTGTTTGAAGGCTTCAATGTTGGTTCAACGCCTAGGGGCCACTCTACACGCCCCATCGTATCATTTGGCAAATGCACAGCGACATCGGCAATCTGCTTTTCGGTAAACGCAATCTGCCTCTTCACTTTCTGCAGGTTGTAGAGGCTGAAGTGGTGGTGCAGCCTGTAGAAGTACTTTGCTGTGAGCACTGGATAGAGAGTCACCACTGCCCCAAAATCCTTCCTTGCCGTAAGCGTAGCCGGGTCCGGAATGTAGCCCAAGTCTTTCTCAAGGTTCAGAGCGTAGAAAGGTTGATCCTACAAGGCACAAGGAACAGTGTAAGACACTGGTATTACCGAAGAAATGTGCATAATGCGGGAAACAGGCTTACTTGGTAGATGTCGCTGCAAGGAACTCCTGTCACTTTGGATATGCACTGGGAAATCAGGTCGTCCGGGACTTCCCCCGTGCCGTCCAAGCAGGCGTCGAAGTTCCCAAGGGTCTTCTTGAAAACTGCGTTACTCAGCAACAAACCAGCATCTAGGTCGCACGCACCGTTTACGGTCCTACCCAGGAAGGCTTCGGCATTCACACTCACGTGGGTGGCGATTCCGACGAGCTTTTCGCCGTTAACGTACGTGCTATCTCGCACGAGAAACACAAAGTCGAAGTCCTTCGCAGTGTTCCTCGCGTGTAGATGCCTTAGAGCGTGCGAAGCTAAGGAATCGCACTTCGTGCCAGGCAACTGCACCACTGACGGAGCGCTGAAAGCAGCCGCACCGGCCGGAGCATCTCCGCCCGATGCGCAAGAGTAGAAGAGCAGTTTGTTCGGATGTCTGGACAACGTTCCGTTCAGCGCAGCACCGAACGTTTCGATTGTATCCGGCGACGTGAGCACAACGACGAGAAGCTTTTCGCGTATCTCCAGTTCCGTGCTGTAGAAACGCGGCCGCTTGAGGACCACTTTCTCCGGACTGCTGGCCTGCGAAGTCTTGGAGCGGCCGCCCAACCTCAGCACGGGCTCGAAGTCTTCGTCGTCCTCGAATAGGAACTGATGTCCGCGCGCGGAGCGATAACTTTCCGAGGGCGGCGACTTCCGCTGCTGGCAGCCCATGAACGGCACTGCCGCCAACGAAAGAAGGACCCCGAAGCATATTCCGACTGGCACGAGTTTTTTGTGAAGCACCACTCTTGACGATCGCCTGCCGAACAGTAGCATCTGTGCGCGTCCGACTGGGGAACATTGAAGTCGGCACTGCTCGGCACAAGTTTGGCGAGCGCGCTGGTTAACCGTAGTTATGAAGTAGTTTGCATCAGTAGCATCGCGACGAAAGAGAAAAGTGAAGGCAACGCACGCGGGTACCGCCGCATCACCTCCTCCACGATGAACGATTCCGCGCGCACAGACTCTTCGACCCGTGCCGTGCGTCCGGCGACACTCTCCGCGTCTCCAAGTCAGGCACACACAGCACACCACGCGTTCCACCACGGACTCCGCGGCACCGGCAGCTACACCAGATCACCGTTCGACCAAACTCGACGGCGCCGGCCCCGCCACTCCAGTTTTCAAAATTTTTTTGCTGCACTTATTAACATTTTTGTCCGCTAGTTGTCGCTAGTGCATTGCAGCGAGTTTTTTTTCTTCGTTTTCGTATGGTCTTTAAAGTTGCGCCACTGATCTCTGGTGGAGATCAGTGAGTTGCACAAATAAGTTGAGAGCTGCGCTAGTTATAAATACATATGACTAAATAATTTTTAAACCTTATTTGAGTTGTTAAATTTTCTCTAAGCGTAAAATTGTTCAAAGTGGTGTTTTCTTGCCTCCATGCCCGCCGTGTCGCTGGTGTCGTGGTGTTTCTGCTGGTGAATAATGGCGGCTGCGAGCGTCGTGAAAGAAGCAATGCCAGTGAAAGTATGTATTAAAATCGCGTTTATAATTACGCCACATGTTTTTCATAGTTTACAGAAACAAGTGACGGGTCATTGCACGTATTCAAAGCCTGGTGTTATTAGTAGTAGAAGTAGCGGCCACTCGGACGCAAGATTTGTGCCAGTCATTGTAGCATCTCTGCCGGAGGTTGAATGCTTCCGGCCGTCGCTTCAAATGTTCCCAATGAACTGTGTGTGGCGCAGTTGACGTTTAACACCATACGCTGTTATCGAGAATCTCTGCTTACAGCCTTAACTAATTGTGAACATAGTTACTAATGTGTCATTGACCTCAGCTGTGTGCAACCAACCTACCTGAGCTCTCTGTCAGGCATGCTGACTTTCAATGTAACTTGCTTCTTTTTCGCCCTATTGCATCCCTGTTTTTAGATGGAGGTCGACGACGTAGCGAAAGGGGATGGACTTAAGCAGTACTACATAACAAAGATTGAAGAACTTCAGGTAGTACTTTTTGTCAAAAAAAAATAATCTGAGGGTCTCACGTGAGTGCAGCCGTGCTGTAAGCACCTTTTTGTACATTGCAGCTGGTGGTTTCAGACAAGACCCAAAATCTTCGACGGCTGCAAGCACAAAGGAACGAGCTTAATGCCAAAGGTAAGTTTCTGACTTCTGCGTTGCCAAACTCTGCTGTTGGGCTACGAACAAGCAGTGGCGAACAACAACCATGCCAAGTTTTTACGTTCCTGGTCGTACGGACTTGCGTCAAAAATCGTTTTTTTGCCACCAGAACGAAAACGAAACTGATTCTGAAACGTCATTTTCCGAGGTACCATTATGTAGCTGTGCTGTTAAAAAGAGGCTTGAATGCAGATAAATTTAAGATAGGACGCGCCGACCAAAATAATTGATTCTGAATCTGTGCCGCAGCGAAATAGCTTAACAACTGTTGCTGCCGTGCGCAGTATATTTCTATTCTCGGTACTGCAATCGACGGGCCTAAGCCATTAGATAGCATACTTAGTGGTTCTAGTAGTGTTGTTTCAGATGAATGACAACCCGCGCCACCTTTTACATAGTAAATGGTTCATTTGACTGAGCTACCTGGTTCTTGCAACAGGCAGTTAACACTCAGTCCTGTTATTGGTTACCCTTCAAGGGCTGCTTTGATGATAGTGCTGGATTTCCATTGGGGTGTGGTTGCTTATGTATGTGTCAAGCCCGTTCTACATGGAGCGAATTTCACCTGCGAATCCACTGGAACGAACATTCGCACTTGCGAAGTTCGCAATGCCTAGAATTGTCGTCTACATGGGGCCTGCGAACGCCGCGATTTTCGCATTTCAGATGCGCCTTGTTTGCAGACTGAATTAAGTTTGCCACCAGCAAAGGTGGTTGTGATTTTAACAAGGGTGGTTTTATTTTACTTTCTTGGCAAGTTGTTTCTGCCTGGTTTGCGGTAAATATAAGTTTATTTGCGGTTTTATATAAGAATCGCCAATTCTTTATCAATATACGCACACACAGCAGAAAAGACAAACGTTTTGGTGTGACCGAGCTTTTGTCGCGCTCATACAAGCAACGCCATCTGGTTTCCAAGCGTGCAAGTGGTGCCGAGCTGTGCTCCTATTGGCCGCAGGTGCGGCCCCTCTACGCCGCACACGCCGCATGAGCGGCGTTCGCTCGACCGCTTCAAATGTTTGGCACTTTGCCGCAGCAGCGAAAGAAGGTGGTTTTGCCACTCGAGCGGCGCCGCATCAGTGAATTCGCAGGCGAAATTGCTCCATGTAGTGCGGGCTTCAGTCTTTATCCTCTGAACGGCTGCGCCGTTCTGACTTCTCTGTGGTAATGCTTGCAGTGAGAATGCTTCGTGAAGAGCTGCAGTTGCTACAGGAGCAAGGGTCCTATGTTGGTGAAGTGGTTAAACCAATGGATAAGAAGAAAGTACTCGTGAAGGTAAAAAGCCGGAATATTTCTTTGCCTGCAGTAAAGCTTTCCTTGTTTTGTTTCCACCGCTATGCTGGAATGGAAAATGCTGTGGGTAATTGCCTGGTTTTTGCGCCTGTGCGCTGGTCATCGTGTTGCTTAATGGTGTTTCTAAGGAAGCATATCATGGTTGCTGTGTTCATAGGTCGTCCTGCGTTTTTGTGGACTAGCTTTGCAACCACCATTGGCCGTATCACGTCAGTGAAGCAACTATTGTGCAGCAAAGCTCTATGTTATGAGCACCTTTGTATTTTAAGCGATCTGGAAACTGAAGTCGAGGGTCAACCAGAAACCGGTCTGGCCAGGAGGAAACATGTTGCTATAAAACCGACCAAAAGAAGCTGCTAAAACTTTAAAAACCAACAAAAAAAGAAAAAAAGCCCCATCATGAACAAGGCTTCCGTAGTGAAGCTGAAAAGCTTCTTGATCGTTTGTTTTTGAAGTTTTAGCAGCTTCTGTTGGTCGGTGGCTGTCGTTTTATTGCAGCAATCTCGAAACTACTATTTTTTGTGGGGTCTGCATTACAGAAACAGAGTTGGGCCTTCCATTACATCGCTGAATAAACTTTTGTCACGCATGCAAGATATCTCGGTGTCCACCAGCAACGTATACTTCAATATAGTGAAGGCATCCCGTGTGACGGTGGTGTTCACTATAGGTGGGCTTGACTGTATTTGCCTGCATGTCCCTTCTTCTGCCGTAATGTTTTCAATTCAGTCATGCCACTTTCCCAAGCCCGTGCATCAAGGGTACTGTAACAATGGTCAAATGTACTGCTTCCACTTCCCCAGCAGCATGAACATTGCTGAAGTTTGCTCGTACTATATCTGGGAAGTTTGCTCGTACTATATCTGGGACCCTAAGTAGCTCATCCTACACGCACATTTGGTTTTGTTTGAATTGATGGCTTGACTCGTCAGTGTTTGAGTTTCTTTTTGAATGCACCACTTGCAGGTCCATCCGGAAGGAAAATTTGTGGTAGACCTTGACAAGAACATTGACATTGCCAATGTGACGCCCAACAGCAGGGTAGCCTTGCGGAACGACAGCTACACGCTGCACAAGATATTGCCAAACAAGGTTTGTAGCACTGTTCTGCCTCTCACTGGATGTTGTACTTTTTGTCGTAAAAATCGTATTTCGGCTGGGACAGCTGTGTCCTGACTTCGTAAGCATGTGAGGCCCAGTGTACGTTGTTAGTTATTCATGTCAAGGTTTAAAAAGCAGAAATGCACAATGGCGAGATATACTGGCTTAAGCACAATTTTTGTACATTGTCAAAAGGACACTCACTGAATTTGTAGAAAGAAAAGGGTGATGTATTGAGGCACACATTTAGTTAAAGCCATGAGATGGGTTGTCATAATCAGCTTGTCCCCCATACTTACCGGCTTCAGGTCTTGCATGCCCAGTAGCTTCATGCAAGTGTAGAAATCAAACGAGTGAACTCAAAGCTTGCTTCTTACGAGAGAGGCCTGCTGTCTGGCACTGTTATGGTTGGTACAATCATCATGGAGTGTACTTTTTTCATTTTGTTATCCAGCCAGCGGTAGCGTTTAGCCCGTAGCGAATGGTTTTTCCGACAGCTCACGCAATGCCATTTTAGCCACAACCTTGTTCGACTTCCTGTAAAGAAACCTGAAAGACGTTGAAACTAACTTTTTCTGTTTCTTTTTTAGCTTGCCATAGGGGCACCAGCGTTTGTGCCCTTCTTACAAAAGTGGGCTTCTCACTGCTTTTTAGAAGCACTTGTGAAAAATTTTAAATGGCACAAGCTCTGTAAGTTCAGTAGGTAACAAGCAGTTGTAAAATGTGACCTTAGCAACTGAAGTGAACTCTTCCCCCTCCTTGTTTGGCAGCAGGCACAATTTGACTTCGAGAAGGGAGTATTGTTTATGCGTATGAAGCAGCTGTAGGCCACTCCGTGAGGAAAGAACTGGCATAAGTAATTTGCCAGTCGGGTGTCTTGAAAATTTTGTGCGCGCTTGTACTTTTTTGCAAGTAGGATAAAAGCTGCTCACTTTTGTTTTATGTATCCCATAGCAAGCCTAGCGAGTTCCTTGGAATTTTCTGAGGCATGCGCTAGGCAAGGCAGCGCCACTGCAGCCTGCATTTGGGTCTGCATTAATGGTCCCTGTTTCCTCCCCCCGCACGGCCCTCTTCTGCATCCAGGTGGATCCCCTGGTGAGCCTGATGATGGTGGAGAAGGTGCCAGACTCAACTTACGAGATGGTGGGCGGCCTTGACAAGCAGATCAAGGAGATCAAGGAGGTGATAGAGTTGCCCGTCAAGCACCCGGAGCTCTTTGAGGCACTGGGCATCGCCCAGCCAAAGGTGAGCAGGCTTTGGAAAACGTGCGGGGAGTAACTTTGACCAAAGGGTAAAATTGGGAGTGCCGAATTTTCTAGCATGGAAGCAAGCAATAGTCATTCAGGGCATTGTGGACAATCTCACCATGTTTTTACAGTTCGTCTAGCTAAGAAAGGAGTTCAGATAGAGTAATTAACTTTTTAACGAATGACCTTATGAAATTATGAATGATTTCGACAACGAAGTGGTTGAGTGGAAAAAGAAATGACAAATTCCACAGCTCTTGCAAAAACTTAAGTGTTAAAGATTTTACTGCACTTCAAACAAAGCGCATTAAATTGTAGCCTCTGTCATCTTAGAAAACGCAGTCAGTAGATGTACGCCTTGTTTGCAGGCCGATCTAGTTGTGGAATTGGGCGGGGTTGGCTTAGTTGTGCCTAAAGGAGGTCTCTTGCACTTTTTCCATGTTTTCCAGGGTGTTCTACTTTATGGGCCCCCTGGCACGGGCAAAACCCTACTGGCACGTGCTGTCGCCCACCACACAGACTGCACCTTCATCCGTGTCTCTGGGTCAGAGCTCGTGCAGAAGTTCATCGGGGAAGGCTCGCGCATGGTTCGTGAGCTGTTTGTCATGGCCAGGTGAGCTGCCTCACTGCCCTGCTACAAAGCACCGCCACGCAGTACTGTAGCTGGCATCTTTTTTCTTTGTTCCTTAGTACTAGTCAGTGGGCCATTTCACTCATCAGCCATGTTGCTGGGAGAATCGGTTAGAGGCAATGCCTGTATGCCTGCATCGTGTTGTGCGACACCAGCACTAGTTTCTTTTTACTGTGTGTGTGGGTGACGGCAAGCTTGATGGTGCGTTCACTATGATGCAGGGAGCACGCACCGTCTATCATCTTCATGGATGAAATCGACTCCATTGGGTCTTCCCGTATCGATGCTGGTTCTGGTGGAGACAGTGAGGTCCAGAGGACCATGCTGGAGTTGCTCAATCAGCTGGATGGTTTTGAAGCAACAAAAAATATCAAGGTAAGGAAAGGAAAGGCAATAGCTGGTTTCAACCCTCTCTGAAGCTGTGCCAAACTCGTAAACACGTTACCTTCTTGCTAGCACATTGCATGCGTCAAGCCACATGTCTCATAAAGGTTTGGTCTTTATACTTGTACATAAGTTAATACAGTCGAATCCCGCTACAACGAACTCCGCTTCAACGAAATATTTTCAATTCCCCGTCAGCTAGCCATAGAAGTCAATGCAACAAATTCCTTGCCACAATGAACCATTTGTCAGGCTTGCTTTCGCTTCAACGAAATTTTCAATGATTTGGGCTGGGTTTGAACAATTATTTTACAATAAAATAAGCATAGCGCCAGCTATCTGTAACTTTCTATTCATTCAGGACGCTTAGTCACCGAAAACGTTGCGCGGTGCGCCCACACCGCCATCCAAAACAGAAAAAAAAAACTCATAGGTGGACGCCATTGTTTGATGGTGATAACGATGTGGCTGGCCGTCTTTACATGAGGCGCAGGCCCGGTTCGCCAAGCCGAGCTACAACCAATCCGTATCCAGTTGAAATCGCACGAATGTGCTCCGCTGCTGGCGCGGCTCCATGGCGCCATCATGTATGCGTTGCGAGCAGCTGTCCCTGCCGTTTTCCTTCTACCATTCTTCATAGCCAAGAGCAAAAATCATATTCGCGTGTTTGGTCTTGAAGCCAAGTCATCCTATCTTAGTCGCCAGCGTGCGTTCATGTTAAATGCAAGCGCGCGCGTCTTGCCTGCCAAGGTCAGTAGCTGCCGTGCTCTGTCAGAGAATAAGATAACGGCACTGCTCCTGCCACAAGCGAGAGGGGGGGCTTCCGACAGCCTAGCAGCTATCTGCAAGTAATCAGCTCGGTGGACATGCCTTGTTGTACAGCAATACATACCCCGTCCGTAACGCGTTCTTTGCGTGCAGTAAAAAGACAGAAAACCATTGGTATGTTTGTTATCCAAATAAACGACGTTATTGCGTGTCACTCCTTTTTCTAAACATTGTATTATGCTGCCAATGATGCTGAAACATACGGGGCTATTTTTCTGGTCTTTCCGTGGTGTGTTGGGGCAGATTTCGCTTCAACGAAATTTTTCGCGCGTCCCGTCAATTTCGTTGTAGGGGCAACTGTAGCTGCAATCGTTTTATTTTACCAATATGTCTGCCTGAGTAGTGACTCAGAAAATTTAATGGAAAACACTAATTTTATGTTCACCGAGTGGCAGGTGTCTATGTCTGCTTCGTTACACAAGTATGTGTCATGAAGTCGATACAACAGTGAGTACCGTATAATGCGGAATATAGGTCGAGGCAGAATATAGGTCGACCCCCTTACCTTGTAGCCGAAACATGGAAAAAAATAATTAGGTACCAACCATTGTTTTATTGTGACTATAACTTGTTTCGTCTCAGATTACTCATTTAAAACTGTCTGAAGTATCGTCGGACGACTGCTTCTGGCTCGCTGTCGCCCACACAGCAGGTCGTCCTCGGTGCAGTCCAGGGAATTGCTTATGCAGCACTTAAACACTCGCAAGACCATGTCATCGTGAAGCGAGCGCGAAGCATGGGACACTTGTGGGCAGAGCGGAGCGACAGCTAGTCTGTGCAGGCGGTCAGCAAACATCTTGGGGTATCCATTCGTAGAGGAATCACTCGATGCTAGCGGACAAAATTTGCCCCTTTGTACAGCAGCACAGGTGTGCAGAGCAGCGCCCATGAAACAAGGCCTTCCGAGCGTTGCATACCGAGAGCTGCCCCTTCAGTTAACGCCGCTAGCAACACTTCTTTTGGTGATACCGAACTGGCGCAAGGCGGACACGTCATTGGCCTTGGAAAACCCCCAACTTTTCTTTTAAATGCTGCTGTGAACTGGCACCAAGTGCCTAAACTCATTTTGAGCACGAAGAAAATAGCACGCACACATTCGCCGACAGGGAGAGAAGCAACAAAACAAAGATGGCGTCGCGTCCGATTGATGGTGGTGGCGATGGTGCCTTTGGGGTTTGGATGGGCTCGATGGGCTGCCCGGTCGCCAGATGACAACTGCCAAATGACTGCAATATAGGTCGAGGGGTGACTTTTCGGCAAATTTTTCTGTAAAAAATCTCGACCTATATTCCTCATTATACGGTAGCTTTATCAAGCTCTGACAGAGTGCTGTTGCTTGATGCTTTGCACTGGTAGATGTGGCTTCTGATCTGTTGCGTGTCACCCTGCGCCTTCCAGGTGATCATGGCCACAAACCGTATTGACATCCTTGACCCTGCCCTGCTGAGGCCTGGCAGAATCGACCGGAAGATTGAGTTCCCCCCGCCAAATGAAGAGGTTTGCATGTTCTGTTCCTTGTGCATGCTTAGCAGAGCTGCAGGTCAGCAGCTTGGTGAGCCGTTCGGAAGCGTAGCACGCTCGTTTTTGGGGAACGTAAAGCATCAATTTGTAAACGCCATGCCCAGCTACTTATAAGTTGTAAAATCAACAAACATTGCGAACAAAAAGCATTCAGAGGAAGGTTTCGGTAAAGCTTACTTTGCGCATCTTTTAAGCGAGGGAAAAATGTAGCTAATAAATACTCCTGTGTCAAGGAGCTGCAACTAAGCTCCTTCCTAGCATGCAGACCACTGCTGCATTTACAGTGTATACCATTTATAGCATAACCGCTTACAGTGCGGGACCAGATATATAGTGTAGACCGCTTATAACGTATGGCGTGGGAGCCGGAAAAATCCGCATTATAAACAAAACATGCGCGAATCTAACCACATCGCAGCCTACCTCTTGAGTCATTCTTCGTTTATCATCGCTCAAATGCGTGGCACTTAAAAATAGATTGGTGATTTTCATTTCATTTTTTTTTAATGAGTCGCTGCTGCAAGCTCTTAGAAATCGCAAGCGTGGTCTTACAAACGGCGAGCGCGGATTTATTTCTCAGTGTTTGTGTTTTGAGGGAGCTCGGTGGAGTTTCTTAGCGTCTATGAACGTATGCCGCAGGACATTGGGATAAGAAGGCGAGGAGGATTTCTTTATTATTATTATTATTTTTTTTTTTTCACCTACCTTGAGTTTGTGATGCCGAGGGTGGTTGCTTATCAGCACAATGTACAGGTAGTGGAAATCTCGGGCGTGGCTGCTCGCTATCTCCAGATGTTTGAAAAGGGAAAAGGTGGTTGCTTGTCTACACAACCTTGTAATAGAAACTAATTACTGCGCGCGGGGGGAGTGAGGGAGCTAAGGTGCGTCAAGCAAGGGCAGTTGTGGTTATCACGCAAGGCAAGTGGAACACGCAAACTAAAGGGTGCCTGTTGTTTTCTTTTGTGTGACAAAGTTAGAGGAGGTCAGGGAGCACGCGCTGGGTGAAATGATTGATTTCGTCTTTTTTCTTCTGTCTTGCGACACTAAAAAGATGTCCCAGCTGGGACGGTCGATCAGCGGATCCGCCGAAAAACCGCATTAGAAATGGTATTGTGCTTCGACCAACTGCGTTTTAAGCGGTATGCCTATGCATTGACTTCTGTGGGAGGCAAACCGCTGCTCACAAAAATCTGTGTTATATCCGGCCCCGAACTATAAGTGGTTACGTTATGAATTGTCTACACTGTAACCCGGGTTTTTGTGACCACCAGATTTTTCCGGAAGAACTCAATGCATAAAATGTAGCTAGCCAAAGCACAGTACCGGTTATAGTGTGGCTTTTCAGGCAGCCTGCTAATCGACCATGAGCACCAGGATTGTTTCAGGAGCACACAAAAAGAAATACTAAAAGGACGGATCAGCCATCGGATGTAACTCACCCTCGCCCACTGACGCGTATTCCTTCGTGTACTCGAGCATCAGCGTAGCTTGGCGTAATTGTGTGTACAAGTGTGTACCCTGGCATACAAGTGCATTGGTACACGCCTATTGCGCCCAAGTCTACAAACTAGATATCTGCGAATCGCGTACTGAAATCAGTTCTTATCGCCCATCCGAGAGGCCGCCACCGTGCAGGCATGGGAGAAATGGGAACGGTGTATTACGTATTAGTCAACCAGATTTAGAGGAAATCCCCTAAGTGGTGTAAGTTTCTGCGAAGGAAAATTTGACATCCATTTCCAATGCAGCCGCATGGCTAAAAAGGAAAGCTGTACAGCTTCTCTTGTAGCCGTAAGGCTGCATTTGAGGTGGATGTCAAATTCTCCTTCAAGGTGTATTCCGTATGCGTTTGTTTGCAGGTTTCAAAAGCTGTCGTGCAAAAAGAAAATTCTTATATCATTCCTCATTTGGTTGACATTTAATGGCCAGAAAGGGTAAAGTTTGTGGGCCTGCTCTCTACGGCATGCCAAGGAATTAGGCACACTGCGGTTGCGTGAAAGAACTCTTTACTTACATCTTCCAACGCGCTGTCGCCCGTCCGGGCATACACACACGCACCATCACCAGAAACACTCTGCCCCTCCCGAGTCCGAGTCCCCGCGCGCGGTTCTTCTTCACTACCGCCCGCTCCTCCCCATCGCTGCTTCTGCCCCGTGTCCGCCAGCGCCATCCCTCGGGTGCCGACGTCTCCCAGTCTTGCGGCCCGGTAGCCGCACGGCAGGCGAGGAGGGCAAGGGAAGGGAGCTCGCGGCGTGGGGCTCTGGGCAACACCCTCTAGGAGGCCAGAGGGTGTCGTGCCAAGGCGCTCCCCACAAGTTAAAGGGACACTGAAGTGAATTTGTCAAGCTCCCGTTTTTGCTTGCACTGCGTAGACTGGCTCAAATTAGCACACTTTTCATCGTTTATCCGGTTGACAAATCGGTAATTATTTTACAAAGCGCGAAAGAAGAAAAACTACCATGCGCGGTTTGCGGCGGCCGCGCCAACTAAGGCTGTGACGTTGGGAGGAGGGGCGCCGTGATTGGACGATGCCCAAGGTTAGCAATCACACAAGTTTCAGTTTCGGTTTCGGTTCTGTAAAACATAACCAATGGCTTTGTTGGATGGGCATTCTCAATATCTCAGTAATCATCGTACCGCGCTTCTGCCATGTTGTCGGCTGTAAAATGCACAAGATAAGCCTCCCAGGACGGCTTGTAGTCGTAGCCTTCACTAGCCGAGACCTACGCAGTGCATGAACGCCCTCCGCGTACCCGCAGACGTTCAAATGTCATGCGCTTTTCCCCCATATTTGGAGCTTGCCTCCCTCATGCCTGTATCGTAAAAAACGTGTTCGCACCAGGCCAAGGGTCTGTTCATTCTGGCCTGTGCCCACTGCCTGCAAGCAGTCGGTGCTTATGGCAACAGCACGCCAACCAGAACTCGCTAGCGCGCCAGTGCCAGCCTGCGCGCGTTTTGTGAACTACAGTTAAACCTCGATATAACGAAGTCGTACTTGCGGGCGAAAATTTCGTTAAATCGAGAATTTCGTAAAATCGAGGTTTCGATTTTACAGTTAATTTAACCAGTTATTGAGGTTTCAAAACCTTGCCCATCGCTCAGAAACAACGGCTATGTAGTTACCTCTCCACTTAAAGCGAAATTTGTACTAAAACTGGCCGCGAAAATTGTGTGAATTAAGAGCCTCAACACTTAGGCAATGGAATTCGGATAGCCGAGCGTAGTTCGTGTCGTCGTAAAACCGGCGCTTTTTCCGCAACGCCTCATTAAATATGATAGAAGACTAGGTTTTCACTTTTTCTTTTTTTCATTTCGTTCACTACTAAACGTCGCTGTTAGTCCATTGAACCCGCCTCCGTGCCCCGTGAACTTCACCCCGGCGAGGTGCTGGTTCAAAGTTACGCCTCTTTTCGTCCGTTCAGTAGTAGGCTTAGCCGCGGCGTTGAGGGGTGCGGCGGGCCAACAGCGGAAGGGTGCTATAAAGCTTTCTAAAGACTTTTTTCATGCACAAAGGCTCTGCAGTATGGGCGCGTGATGCAACCACGACACTCGAAATAAAGCCATGATTGAGAATTGAGCGGAGTACACACGGACCGCTTCACTTTGTGGAGCAGCGCTTACGTGCTCCCGCTAAAGTGGAAAGCTTACATTAAATATCTTCTGGCCAAATTTGATTCAGCAATTACTTGTATGCCCGCTGAGCCCTAAAGAAACCGATTTCTCCGCATCGCAGCTGTCTAATGAGCACGTTTTGACCACGTTCGGAGAGCAATTTATTGCCACCAGCACTCGATGTTCAAGCCGTAGTGAAGAAGTCCGTAAGCAGTGCTTGGCGTTTCTTGACCAGGGTGGGCTTAACGTGACGCTCGTATGCTGACAGCGCTAACAAGGCTTGCTCTTAAACATTCGCGTGCGCCTGCGTGCCTCCGCAGAACGTCGATGGCATCCATCACTTCGGTGGCCGTCGGTCTACCGTCGGTTTCACTGACACTTCTACAGGCTCTTGTTCGGAACACTTTTCATTCCCTTGGAGTGCTCATGCTGCTTATAAGACTCATCTAATGATGGACGAACAAAATATTAATGTGGTTATCAGCGAGCACAACCTAGAGCAGCAGCACCGTGAGCAAAGACGCGTAGAGAAAAAAAAAAAAAACACTTGAAGTAGGCTTCGGCAGCCTAAGCATAGAGGGCGCTGGCGTAGGCAACGATGGAGACGTCAAAATGGTGGCGGCACTATTAAACCGTCTATGACCGCTAGCGGTTTTTGAGCAGCAGCTTTTATCGCTTTTAATTGTTGTCAACCGCATAATTCACCGCTTTTCTTTCATTTTAGCCTTTTATCAGTAAATGTGAGTACTTAATGTTTTCAATGTAGGCTCTGAGAGGCAAAATAAAACGTGCCTCGACCGGAATTTCGTTCTTCCTTTCTCGCCGTGACTTCGTTAAATCGAAAGCGCCGCACAAAATTACTTCGTAAAATCGAGATAAAAATACATGGATTTAGCAAAATTTTGGTAGAAAACTGGAAAAAATTCGTTATATCGCGAATTTCGTTAAATCGAGGTTCGTTATATCGAGGTTCAACTGTAGTTCGTGTAGCCATGAACGTTGCGTCCCAAAAAAAAGGTGAACTCAATATAGAAAACATCGGCGGAAAACAAAAAAGTTAACTTAAAAAAAAAAAAGCACGTCGCGGGGATTCGAACGCGTGACTCGCGAAACATTTGCGGTGAAATCCTAGCGCCCCAGACCGCTAGGCCACGGAGCGGGACGCAAATGCTTTCCTAATATAGGGTATATATTGTACAACCGGTTTACACTTTTATTTAGTTTTGGCATTTCAAGCCGCTTAGGTGACTATTTGTTGTACTGCGATCGTGCAGTAAGCGTCGCCCGAGTTTCCACAGTAGCTCACGTCTAGCAATTGCATTTCGTAGGCGGAAAAGCGTTCGCAGATGCGTAGTCGTGCTGCTGACCGCTGTGCTTGTTCGCCCAGCGCAAAAAAGTGCTTCCCGCGCCCTAGTTTTACGCTGTACGGTAAAAATATCAGTTGATTTTATTTGCTTAGTACCTATATTGACTTCGCTGACTCTTCTCCCGCCTTCAAGAGGCCTTATATTTTCCTACTGGCGTACCAGTCAGCGAAGCGTCGCATGTGCAGCGCTTGTGTGAAGCGACCTTGACTTGGAGCTAGATACAGTGTACAAACAAACCAAGTAAAGAAAGGCACATTCTTCCATTCACAAACGTGTCCTGGGTTCGTTTCAACTAAGCGAACGAATTGCGACCAAGCAATTTTTTTTAACCTCCTTGATTGCGACGACCCGCCGGCGGCCGGCGGACGAAACGCTGGGCCGACTGACTCTGTCGGCCGGGGAGCCGTGCAGTAGCGCAGCCGTGGCGCAGCCAATTGCCAGCTCATCCCCTCCTGACGTCACACGAAAACGCCACAGAAAATGGGCGAGCGTAAAGAGAGGAGGACAGCGTTTTCGAATTAGTTTTTCTACTAAATAAAATCGCGTAAACGCGCCTAGAGTGGTCGAAACATGGCCTGGGGACTCCGGACTACAATTTGCGCTAGTAATCCCGCAATGTTTACATATCACTTCAGTGTCCCTTTAATGGCCAGAAAAGATAAAGGCAGGCATCAGTTGAAGCAGGTACAGTGCTCACGGATTGAAACGCGACACTGCGAGCGCGTGGCCTGCGGTACATGCAGCGCCACCCGTGGACGCCCGTGGAAGCTAGGTGTTGCATTGTGGTATACCACGAGGATGAGAGCATTTTGACCGTAGGCTTGCTGCTTCCGGTTGCCAATGAGTGGGGCTGTGGTTCCCCGCAGCGGTAGCGGTGCACTGCAAGCCCGGAGCGTGTTTGTGCGCGGACGGTAGCCGCCCGGCGGCCCGCACAAGCAATTTCGCGACATCGTGCGCTGCTGAGCACGAGGTTGCGGGTTCGATTCCCGGCCGCGGCGGCCGCTTTTCTGATGGAGGCGAAAAGCAAAAACGCCCGTGTGTTCGAGATTTCGGCGCACGTTAAAGATCCCCAGGTGGTCAAAATTAATCCGGAGCCCTCCACTACGGCGCGCCTCATCGCCTGCGTTGCGTCGGCGCGTTAAACCCTACAATCAATCAATCAATTTCGCGACATCGTCTGCTCGCGCGCTCTTGCTACGCGTGCCCTTCCGATGCGACACAGACAATGTGCATGTAAGGCACGGTCATGCTTATCTGAATAAAACGAGCGTCTGCACGAAGGAACAGCCAACTTTATTCCATGATATAAACAAAAAAAGAGGAGAGCCGACGAAGTTCTAATGCACCGCACCACACGCGAACGTGCCTGCAAAGGTGTCTTTCCTTTTTTTAGTTTACATCCTGGAATAAAGTTTGCTGTTCCTTCGTACAGAAGTTTCTTTAATTCAGATGAGCGTGACTGTGCATTACATGAACATTAATGTGCCGCATCGGAAAGGCACGCGTAACAAGAGTGCGCACGGGTGAGCACTGTACCTCACCGTTAGGCCTTGGCTGTACACCGGCTGGCATGGTGATGGCCACCCACACTGGCTTAGTGCACAACAGTGCGCTGCTTCTGCGCGCACTTAAAGGGACATAAGTGAATTTGTCAAGCTCCCGTTTTTGCTTGCACTGTGTAGACTGGCTCAAATTAACACACTATTCATCGTTTATCCGGTTGACAAATCGGTAATTATTTTACAAAGCGCGAAAGAAGAAAAACTACTATGCGCGGTTTGCGGCCGCCGCACCAACTAAAGGCTGTGACGTCAGGAGGAGGGGGGGCACCGTGATTGGACGATGCCCAAGGTTAGCAATCAAAAGTTTCGGTTTCGGTTTCGGTTCTGTAAAACAACATGCTTGACATCTGATGGCGTTGTTGGATGGGCATTCTCGATTTCTCAATTATCGCCGTACCGCGATTCTGCCATGTTGTCGGCTGTCAAATGTCTAAGATAAACCTCCCAGGGCGGCTTGGAATCGCAGAAATCACTAGACGAGGCCTACGCAGTGGATGAACGCCCTCCGCGTCACCGCAGACTCTCAAATGCCATGCGCTTTTCCCGCATATTCGGAGCTTGCCTCACTCATGTCTGTTCGTAAAAAGCTAGTTCGCACCAGGCCAAGGGTGTGCTGATTCAGGCCTGGGCCCACTGCCCGCAAGCAGTCGGTGCTTGTGGCAACAGCACGCCAACGAGAACTCGCTAGCGCGTCATTGTCAGTATGCGCGCGTTCTGCGATCTCGTTCGTGGAGCAGTGAACGTTACGGCCCAAAAATGGTGAACTCAGTTCAGAAAACATCGGCCGCATACGAAAAAATCAACTTACAAAAAAAAAAAATACATGTACCCTCGGGGATTCGAACTTGCGACTTTCAAAATAAATTCCAGCGCCTCAGACCGCTAGGCCACGAGCCGGCGCTAGCCGGTATGGATATATAAGGTTTATAATGTATGACCAGTTTACACTTTTATTTATTTTAAGCATTTTAAGTACTTTATGTGACTATTTGTTGTATATCACTCCTGCAGTAAGTGTCCCCCAAACTTCCACAAAATCTCATGTCTAGCAATTGCATTTCTTTGACGGAAAAGCGTTCGCAGATGTGCGGTCGTGCTGCTGACCGCTGTGCTTGTTTACCCAGCGCAAAAAGTGCTTCCTGCTCTCTAGTTTTGCACTGTACGGTAAAAGTTTCAGGTGATTTTATTTTCTTAGTACCTATATTGACTTCGCTGACTCTTCTCCCGCCTTCAATTGGCCTTAGATTTTCCTACTAGCGTAAAGTCAGCGAAGCGTCGCATGTGCACTTGTGCAGCGCTTGTGTGGAGCGACCCGGACTCTGAGTTTGACACAGTGTACAAACTAACAAAGTAAGGAAAGGCACATTCTTTCATTCACAAAGGTGTTGTGGCTTAGTTTCAATTGAGCGAGCGAATAGCGACGACCCGTCGGCGGCCGGCGGACGAAACGCTGGGCCGACTGACTCGATCGGTAGGTCGGCTGGTCGGCGAACCACAGAACAGGGAGGCGAACCGTGCAGTAGCGCAGCCATTTTCCAGCTCATCTCCTGCTGACGTCACACGAAAACGCCACAGAAAATGGGCGAGCGTAAAGAGAGGAGGACAGCATTTTCGAATTGATTTTTCTACTAAATAAATTCGCGTAAACGCGGCCAGAGTGGTCGAAACAATGCCGACGGACTCCGAACTACAATTTGCGCTAGTAATCCCGCAATGTTTACAAATCACTTCAGTGTCCCTTTAAGGGGGGACTCGGGGATCAGATTGCAAAAAGTGACCAAAAAATCGTTTTTTTGGAAGTCACATTTTTGTATTGCACATTTTATATTCTATGCGTTCACAAAGTTTCCCCGCCGCAAACGATCGCGAAGTGCCAAAGAAAAATATTTATGTCAGCTGAGGTGGCAAAATATTTCAGCAAAATGACGAAAAAAACGGCAATTTCTGCACCGCTGTATCTCCGGAATGACGCCACCGGGCGCCAACATCTTGGTCGCGTTAGATCGGCCGAGTCTTCAACTTCCGCTTTCCGATCGCTGCTTTCATTAGAGAGTTATAGCAGATCGGAAACGCGGTTCCGGTAGGGTAACGTCTACCGTCTGGACCCCACCGTGCATGCGCAGAACCCTACCGTATACTGGAGTGACTTGGCCGCACGGTACCGGGACGTACCGTGTCCGTCGTTCGAAAGCGGGCGGCCGCTTTGGAAGAGTTTGGGAGACGTACAATTAGCTCACACCTAGTCGAACGGATTGTAAATATGAGATCGTTTAAGAAAAATGAGGTTGGAACAAGTGCAATCCGCGCGATTCTGAGAGCTCAAGCAGCAAGCAAAACACGGTCCTGGCCTAACTGCCGTGGCTTGTGTCGTCGAGCGACGCATATCCGATTGCTTCTTTTAGGTTAAATAAAGGCGATACAGCTACATAACTAGTATTAACAGCAACATGGGGCTGTCTACAAATCTGCGAGTGAGGAACAGGCGGTATCGGTGCGAGGAATTCTCAAATACAACGAAAAACTAGATACAGCCAGCCGTATGTACTGAGAGCCCAGCTTGACCTGCTGGCGCCATCTATTGAAATGGCGTAGAGGTAAAATGCCCGCTTCATGTTCACGCAGTCGCAGTTCAAATCTCCGTAGGGGCGTTGAATGTTTTTTTTTTCTAATACTGTCTTTAGCTCTTTTGAGAACTGAAAACTAATATTTCAGCACAGGAAACACTACAGACTCACGAAAAATTGCCGGACGACGTACAACACAAGTCGCTCCCAGTGACGGTAGCATGGCCGGTATTTACAGTCTGCTATAACTCTTTAAACGAGCCTTCCCGGTACGGTCCGGTAACGGGTACCGTGTACCGTACCGGAACTGTTTTTCCGATCTGCTATAACTCTCTATTGTCACTCACTCACAAATGCGCAAATGGCAGAAAAAGAGAGACGGTGAAACGAAGCAACCGATAGAATCTAACACGGGATTGGCTATCCGGCCGCCTTCGCTAAAATGGCTCTCCTGATTGGGCATCGCCATGACAGCAAAAACATGGCCGCTGGGCTGCTGCGCATTTTACGCGCACTGCGCTTCGCCAATGTTTTCAGGGTTTCCCGGTCGACTCGGTTCCAGTTCACTAGTTTTATCTGTTGCGGTACTGAACAGTGACATTACTGTTATTGCTACGATAATGCTTGAGATCGTGCGCCAGATAGGGAAGTGCGCGGCTCGGAAGACGCATAGAAAACGGGCCCGCGACGTTGCCGTGGTGTGTCCTTGAGTGGGAAGCGCGGTGCGTGCGTCTACAATTGCGGTTCGTGAAGCGAACTTTTGGACGCATTGCGAGCATTGCGATGTTATAAAACGCTGAGTTATTGCTGTTTCACAGCGAGCTCGCGAGCTTCGGGAATGGAATTACCGACTCGCCAGAAGTCGCAGCGTGCGCTGCATTGGCGCGACGTGTTCGGGCAGCGGCTGATAGCGAAATCGGTTGCTATTGCACGCGAGTAATAATAATTGATGTACGTGAAGCGAAATTTAATGGACAAAGCGAAGTCGCTAAACATAGCAAGGTTACCTAAATTACTATCGTGGTGAACTTGTGCGTGGGGGATTGTAAAGGGGGGGGGGGGGGGTGCAATGAACCTTCACCCAGCTTTTTGAGAAACTTTTGCCGTGGCTCTAAACTAGTTCGTACAACGAAGTCTGCGATTACAAAATAATATTTTCAGTGCTAAATTAATTAGAGAAGACGCCGTAAGGCTGTAGCGTTCTACACTTCGATATTTTTTTGGGTTTTCTATTTTTGCAGTGTTTGCAATTCTGTTGTCTATTTTGCAATGATTGATTCGTCTGAAGGAGAAGAGCATGGTATGCTAATAATAATCAATGTTGTAATTGTGTAAAAAAAGTATACTCTGCTTTCAAATAGTTCATTTTATACTTGTGATGCCCAGATATGACTTCTTGACACTGAACAGCCTCATGTACTAAGCTGTAGCTTCAGCAAGGTTATGACACTCAGAAATCTGCTGAAAGTCTGCTGGCACATTATTGTAAAACGAAACCATGCCTTACTCTTCATTTTGGAGACAGCTATGCATTAGGCATACATCAAGTAAATTATAGGCACCCTATGAAAACCTTCAATTGGCCAGGAAGGCATCCTAGATGCACCAAACCAAAGGGCAAAGGTTTTTGAGGTTGCCCCCATGAAAGGACAGCTAGGAATATGCTGCTGGTGCAGTTTGAAAAATCGTGAAGTCTTCGTAAACTTTAAGAGCCGTTTTCTCAAAAGTGGGTTTAATGAGTTCTTCGTCGCTCGTGGAAAGGATAGCATGGCAACCACTGAGCGGATTTTGACCCTGTCTATTTTATTTCAATCCTTGAAGAGTTCTACAGGGTATGACATTCTCAGATTTTCATTTCAGGGCCTAGTTATTTTTTTATGTGATATTTATGGCCGAGTCAGCTGTATACTGCTGGGTATAGGTGAAAATAATGTTCTCTGTAAAAATAAATGAAGGGCGTAAAAAAAATTCGAAGAATGTCATACCCTGTAGTGTTGTTTTGACTACAATTGAAAAGTATTCTGAACGTCCTACCATATGTCAATACCTTGCTAGACTTTCCACGAGCGGGCAACGTGTACACCTCTGTAACACAAAAACTACTGAAGGTATCATCCTGAAATTTCAAATTTCACCATTCAGATTCTTTTCCAATGTGCCTACCAAATTTCATTACTCTATGTCAAAAAATAAAAAGTTTGCTCCGATCCCCACCTCTCCCCTTTAGTCGATGCACGAGTACGTCATTAATTACACGTCCATACGGATAGCTTTAACTTGGTTGCAGACAAGGAAAGATAAGGCACCCGTTCGTTTGCACATCCAGTTTGAATTTACTTGATAATATCAACCGCCTTTTCTCTTGGCACTACTTGGCAACTCTAGAACTAGCGACCTGCGGCCACGAATCGTTTCTATCAGAGCATTGTGCGGATCATGACCAGTCGTGGTGTGGATAATTGGACTAGAAATCATCCTTCCCCCTTTCGCACATCTGGGGATAGCGAAATGAGTCGCCACACTGAAGTTTTTTTGTACTGGAATGTTGTGCCGATATGCAAATGTCTTTTGCACCACAAACGAACGAGGTAGGGCAGGTAAGGTGCAAAAAAAATGGGGCTTGCATTCTTATCACACTGCCACTATGGTACCCACCAGGCTTCTGTGCTATGTCATCTGTCCTTCTGAATGGGGAGAAACAGTAAAGGAAACCAAAGCAAACCCTCAAAACAAAAACAAGCAAAAAAAGATGTTTGAGCCGCATCCGCAATTTATGAAAAACTGTGTGGCAGCAGCTGATGTAAGGAAAAAGAAATGAAAATAAACACCATGCCCGTGTTTTTTAAGTGGCAGTCCTATATGTGATGGTAAACAGGGTAAATTTAGCCTATTTGCGCACGTTTTGGTTACAGTGCAGTACCGCTTATAGTGCGGTTTTTTGTGGCTCCTGCGACATACATTGTTAGCGATCTGCACTGTACTTTAGCTTCTGTGTCGCTTTTAATGGCAGGCTTAGAATCCACATGATCTTAATGCTTCTTCGCTGATCTTTGAAGTGTGCAGCATGGGATTGATGCCTGTCAAGCTGCATTGGGTGTCAAACTGTGATTGTGGTTTTGTTTTTCAAGAAGCCAACATAATCAAAAGCATGTAGCCATTCTACAACACGAGGGCTTTAAGCACTTCAATAGATGAAACATTAACCTGTAGCTCTTGCTCTATTTTATGGCCACTATTCACCAGAATTTGTATTTTTCATTTTAACGTTAGTGGTTATGATTCCAGTCAGCTAACTTCAAAGAACTTTTGCTTTTGTAGTGCAGCGCAGACTTCTATGGTGTGACAGAGTTTAGTCTTGAGCTAAAGCTTTTTCTCTCTGGCACCCTCTTCGGCTGTGCCTGTCTGATGGCAAGAATGTGAACACTGAGGTTTACTTTATGAATTGATGTCTAACACGTCACGGTGGTTCCACCATTTCTCTTTGTTGTGCAGGCTCGTCTCGACATCCTGCGCATCCACTCGCGCAAGATGAACCTAACCAGAGGCATCAACCTGCGCAAGATTGCCGAGATGATGCCCGGTGCATCCGGTGCCGAGGTGAAGGGTGTCTGCACTGAGGCCGGCATGTACGCCCTGAGGGAGCGGCGTGTTCACGTCACCCAGGAGGACTTTGAGATGGCCGTCGCCAAGGTGAGCTTCAATCTTGTATTCTGGGCTTTTCTAGCATGAAGGTTGTGTTCCTCACACACGCACCATCTGCTGTGGTATTGAAAGCATACCTGCCAGGTTTCCCGAATTTTCCGGGAGACTTCCGAATTTTCATGGTTTTGTACGATTGTACGGCCGAAACGAAAATCTCCCGAAAACGCACCCGTCTTTGGCCAAATCTTTTTCCCATTTTGGCCACAATTCACTGGAGGTATACCTGACAATCCAACACGACACCAATTGGCATAGTTATCAGTGAAGTGCTTAAAAAGTGTAGTCGGCCATGCGCAGACGTTGAACCTGATCGTCCCATTGTTAGTTTACCATTTATCAGTGATGCTACCGCTGCGCCAATTGCGCCAAACTGCGCCCAAGTGCTCTGGCTACTACATCCTGCTACATTTCCTCTAAATTTGGCAATTCTGCACCCAACCTGCGCCCAAGGGTGCACGCCGACTTTCAGAAACGAAACTAACTACTTGAGGTTCCCCATTGAAAGCGATATCGCGGTGCACCTGTTTTCAGGACGCAATCCGAGCCAAGCCAAGGCAAACTGGTTCTTGTTGCGATAACAGCGATGATATGTTTTGTGGCTGGCGCCTCGTAGGCGTTGTGAAATCTCCCCCCCCCACTCGAGACCGTTAATTCCGCGCAGTGCGCTTCGCACTTATTGGGCTCGCGAGACCGGCTGCCACCGTCGCGACTGTTCGCCTCGCGGTCTTCGGGCCGCGATATGCGTCGTGATATGCGTGCCGTACTCGTGAAGCTCGGCAACACCGTCAGGCAACGTAAAATTGCCATACTCGCTCGCCAACGCGCCCCGACAGCGTACGCGTAGATCGGGTGCCTGCGTAGTTGTGCTGGAAGAAAAGTAGGCAAGAGATGAGGATGCAGAAGTTGTAGTTGGAGTGGAATCTGGATGATACGATTCTGGGTGATACGAATTTCGGGATGATACGAATTTCTGATAAGTCCCAGCGAAATTGCACCGTTTGAAATGGGAAAAATTTCGGCTCTTACGAACGGACCTGCAGTGCCCGGCGGATGATAAGAACGAGTCGGCGAGGCGCCCGACTGCCGAGCGAGTAAGCTGCGGCGACGTACGGGCTCTCTGCCCTCTTTGTCGCTCTTTTTCCGGAAACGGCCAAGCTGTTTTCTGCTCGCAAAAACGTGCCGCGCACTCCACAGGCACGCTGACGCTGCCGCAAAACCACCCGCACACTGCGCGGGGTGCGGCCGGCCGTGGCAACATGGCGGCGGTTTTGTGTCGAAGTGGTGCGGGACAACCGCTCTTTAAAATGCCGCTCAAAGCACACACGAAGTTTCTTGTGCGGTAAATGAGCTAATAATGTGAGCGAAAACAGTGCTATAAAACATCATCCACGCCGCTAGTGAAAGCGCCCATGAAATATATATATTGGAGTGCTAAGCCTAAACATCTCCGGCGGAGCCAGCTGGCTGTCTCGAGCGCTTCGTAACTGCCGCCATGAGGGACACGCACGCCTTCCCATTTGCGCAAATCGTCAGGCTCCTGCCACTGCCACGGGTGTCGCACGTAATTTTCTGACCGCGGGCACCGAATCGCCGACGCGGGCGGGAAAATATCGCGCGCGCAACGCCGACGCGTACGAATCGCGTGCAAAAACACTCCTGTTGTGAGTGAGCTTGGGCACCGCGAGTGAGGAGATGAAAGTCCAGAAAGGACCGCTCGACGACGCGGAGGTTAAAAAAAAAAAGCAGAAAAACGTCACGGATTCCGTCACGCGAAAGTAAGAAAAGAAACAATCGAAAACTTGTTTTAGTGCTTAATTTTTTGGTCTGTGTTGTTCACACGAATTTCGGATGATACGAAAATTTTTTGCGGTGCCCCGAGATTCGTATCATCGGGATTGTACTGTAAACAGATGAGAATTTACAAAGTGCAGTGGGGAGAAAATAGTATGCAGGGGCAGGAAACAGTGGGAGAGTTCGGGCCGCACACCGGCGAGTGAGTACGCCAATTTCAGGACGCCTGATGTTGTTTCCGAGCTTCACGAGTACGGCACGCATATGACGACGCCCATCTTAGATTTCACGTACAGTTCATAGAGGCATAGAATTCACATACGTGGAAATTGAAGGTGAAATGCATGCATGTGGCCTCGCACGGAATTAACATCGTCTCGGGGTAGGAGGTGGGGGGGAGGGGACTAATGGGCTACCTTGTCATTAACGGAGGCGTTTTGGTTGCTTGTGGCAAACCTGTCGTGAAGGGGCGGGATTCAGCCAGGTGCTGCATGTTGGTTGCCAGAAATGACTGCCCGCTGCCTTTGTAAACAATAGCGCTGCTATCGGTGGCTTGCCGTTTTAGACCCTTACGGCGGCAGTGCTGACGCTGCTAAATAGTGATGCATGTGCAACACGGGGAGGAGCGTGGTGTTCAATTATGCAGTCAAAGCCGTGGCGCTACTGATGTTATTGGTCAGTGCTTCCACGATAGCCTTCAAATAGTGCTCGATTTGACATAGCATGTTCGTTTTGATGAGCAGTTTTTAGTTTGTTCATAGTACATCTTCTATTGTATAAAATGAGAGCTTGTTTCTTTTAATTTTTGTTGTCCAGGCCTCTGCACAAAATTCAATGCAGACACTCTTCAGGAGACTGATGAAAATGGGCACAAAATATCCATGTTCTGTGTTCTTTTAATTTGTTATTATCGTTGAAGGGCGCGCTTTTAGCGATTATCTATCACAAATGCAAGACGTGTCTTAAAATTGCTTGTATCAACACCTGCTCCGAAAGCTGGTTTTGCTGCTCCGAAACACATTTTTGCCTGCTCCAAAAGCTGCTCCAAAGCGACCTAAGCCGGTAGCATCACTGATTTATAGAAACACTGCGCCGCCGCCGCTTTCACTTACGCACGAGCACGGCCGTTCTGGGCGGCCATTCTGAAGATTCAGCGAGTTTCCAGTGGTGTAGCTTGTTGGTTTAGACAAAACAACAACACAGTTCAGTTCCTGCTGTTTTGTATGGCACTTGCAGTACTATTTCGAGGACGTTCTGAAATGGGCGGCGTCAGCCACGTCGAACATTGAAGTGGTATAGCTTGTTGGTAGTTTGGACGAAGAAATGAAACAAATGAAACAGTTCCTGCTATGTTGTAAGTAAATAAAAAAATGTATGTGAACCCATTCTATTGTTGCTTGCTACTACACCCCGCCCCCGGTCAGATCTCCCTAATGCCATCCCGGCAAACCTGGCAGGTATGTGAAAGGAAAAGCTTTCCTACTGAGCTCGAGTTCTCGGGGCCTAGATTGCAACTACCGAAAAATTATTTTGAGAAAAGTGGAGGGAAGAGTGGAATTCGTGCGCTCTCTCGTTGGCTCTTCAGAGTGTCTAAGCTGAACCAAGTGCTACATTTTTACAGCATTTGCATTGGGCTCAAATTTTGGTTGAAATGTGAAGCTGAATCATCCTAGTTCTGTTTACTATAGTCTTTAATTTAAGCTTGAAACAGTGCTTACACAGTTGTGTTTTCTGTATGCGCAGGTGATGCAGAAGGATGCCGAGAAGAACATGTCCATCAAGAAGTTGTGGAAATGAGCGGTGGAGATGCAAATACAAATTGCCGCGTGTTAACTGGCCCTGCTTTCTGCAGCGCTGCTTTGGCCGTTGGAGCCACTGCTCCTTAACACCTTCGATACAATTAGGGAATAAAAGTGAGTGCCTGCTTGCCTGGAAGCTCATGTTTTTTTTAGATTAATAGTCCACAGTTTGGAAGAAGGCTGCTGCTGCGGCTGTTTTTTGGTGGATGCAGAAAGTGGCATCTGTCCAGTCAGCAACAAGTGAAACGCAAACACAGAAGTGGAAGGTGCAAATCTGGCAGTCCCTTTGGCTTGCATCAGTGACTGGCGTGACTCATTTATAATTGTGGTATAGGGACATACCAGGCTTTCAGCTATTTTTTTCTTTTGTCGTGTTGCATTTTGTTCTAGTATTTACTAGTATTTTCTTGGTGCTTATGTTTCTGGGCAAGGTATAATGGTCGAACCTCGATATAACGGAGTCCTACTTGCAGCCGAAAACTTTCACAGGTAAATTTGGTGCGAGAAAATGTGCTTTTGCAGAACATTCCATTTTTGCCTCAGCCAAACCACCTGTTATGTTTTTATGGAAGGATGCATGAAAATGTGGTTCAACCCAGGCTCGTGCTCTTTTAACTATGTGTATTTTCATGCATATAATCTGCATAAAAGTTGATGTGCCGGTTACACATGAATTTCGGCCCGCAACTGGCACAGTGGCTGAGGTGTTCTGCTGCTGAGCCCAATGACGTGGGTTCTAGCCCTGCTGCGGCGGCAATTTGCCCAAAAGAGGTGAGAAACGAACACACCCTCGTGTAGAGAGTTTGATGCACATTAAAGATACCCAGCTAGTCTAGCCTTTTGCTACAGAGCACCTCGTAGTCCAGGTGCAGCTCCTGTTTGCAAAACTTTTTGAAAATCTTGAAAACCCCAAAGTGCATCTTTACTGCAATGCACTATGAATAGGGTTGTTCTTTTTGGGTTTGATATTTTTATAAAATCAGTTGGGGGGGGGGGGGGGGGGTGTAAATATTGGGCGCTACTTTTAAACCCAATAATCAGAGAGAAATGGGGCTTTTTTGTAAAACCATTCCAAAATTCAGGGTTTTTCGGGTTACATGTTCAGGTGTGCGAAGATTATTTTATCAGATGGTATCACAATCCTCCTAACTCTAGTGCATTAAAATTGGTGTTTGTTTCAAGTTGGTAATCTGGGGGGGGCATCAGGGTTTTCTAGCAAATACTCTCCAAAATTTGATGTTTTTTTGGAGATGAATCAGTAACAGTGAAAGTAAAGAGAATGGATAACTTTTAAGAAATGAAGCATTTAATTCACGGGAAGCTGGTCATCTGCACGCGCATGTCCAATCATTGAACGTACCTCAGCAGGGATAGAGTTCTCTCGACATCGCAGCTTCCGTTAGCTAGGCACAGCAATGCCAGTGTTGCATTTTCCAGCCTGTGTTAGAGTAGAGGGTGGTGGAGTCATGCCAATACTTAATGTGTTTGAAAGCTGCGTTTGTGGGGCTTGCTTTCAGCTACACTCGGTTACAACTCAAGAACGGCACCACCTCATGTAGTGTATCACTCCGCCAAAGCGTCGGACCCGTGACGTCAGTGCGCGCGCGTTTTGAAAGGGGTTTGCTATGAATGCGTGATATCGTCTGCCTTGTCTCACGCAGCTTGTTTGTCGTCACTGGAGTCGTTTATAAGCATATTAAGTCCAAAAAATCACGGGAACGGCTCACGCCATGTTCAAAATATTTCCAGTAACGCCCTACTTGCGCCGCGCGGAGAAACATCCGGCTACGGTGATAAGGCACAGCGGCAACTTCCGGTGCCGTTCTTAAGTTGTCACCGAGTATAGTACTGGTTGAGAACAGCAGATGGTCAGCGCACGATTGTGCCGATCGGTATACTTTAAAAAGGTTCATTCGAGGAGAAATTGGGTCTAATCGGATTCTCGTGAATAATGTTTGGGGTGTAAAAATCGGGTAAAAAAAATGATCAACCCTAATTATGCATAGTAATGAATGCGTCGTCACGGCTGTCATTGCATCTTCTCTCGTGCTCTATTCTAGCTGGCTGACTGTTGTCGGCAAAAAAAAAGGCGAGTTTTGCTCTTCAGTCTGGGACACAGCGTTATCCAAACTCTGTTGCAAGTGCGCTTGCCATTCAAGGTACGATGCCACCGTTCAGGAAAGCGTCGAAGCGAATCAGATAACAGAGGCTGCTGCTGGCTCTGGTGAAAGAGGACTTTCGGGCAACCTGGCAGCTACCTATCTACAGGCAGCTAGCATGGCAAATTGTGCCACACCATACATGAATGTATCCGAAAAGAAGTGTATGCAGTTTCAGCTCGTGTAGCTTGCCAAACTGGCAGTTTACACTACATATAGGCTACAATAAACCCTTATTTTCTTGCTTAGAAATGTTATTCTAAAAACCCTCTTGGGCAGCTTGTACACAAATAGACAACTACACAAGAAATCCCTCCAAAGGCACTCCTACGATGAACTTTGAATAATGCATTCATGTTTTATCAAATGCAATGTCCCAATGAGTGTATTAAAAATTCAAAAAAGACGATTTTCACCGAAAATAGAGAAGTTCAGTACCCCACCGCGTCCCAAGCACCCATACTGCCTGGGAAAAAGCCGACTTAGCCCACATTTTATATGAATGCCCTGAGCTCTAACCTAAAGCCAAATGGCATCTCTCTAACCAAATAGAGTGGGAGACTGCAGTGACCAGCTCCGAGCCTGAGACCCAAATTCAGGCCATGGACTAGGCTTTGGAAGTCGCCACGAAGCAAGGTCTTCTGGCCACTTAACGGAGTCAAGAAGAAGCCCATCAATAATCAAACTTAATGATTGTTGACTAAATAAAGTTGTTCCTCCTCCTCCTGGCAGTGGCCCAGGACGTATATCCTTTCACATACCTGCCAACTCTTCCGAATTTTCCGTAAAATGTACGAATTTTGACGCGTCTTACGATTTTACGAATTCTGCCTGAAATTATACGAATTTTCGTAAAAACTGGGACCATCTATTTAAACGATACTGTGGAACCTGCGCTGCCACGAGAAAGCAATACGTAGTCTTGTTATCACCATATGCGAAGCTGCGATTTCTGTCGTCTTCTCGGGGTGGGCTATGCAGCGGGGTGAACTCGCAACTACCTCGGCAAGCCTGCTTACAGCATGTTGTTCACGGGCCGGTTACGACTTCCGTGTTCGTGGCGCTCTTTGTATGACTGCCGCGTCCTGTGCGTGGTACGACTGCGGTAGTTGCTTCGCAGTGCAAAGGCGGGCTCTAAGCCGCGAAAGCACTACCAAGTGTTCTCGAAATCGTGGATATCCGAATTTGCTGCCCTTCCCAATGAAGTTGCTGCTCATTACTCTTCAACACTGACGGTTTTCATGTAGGCTTGAAAGACGGCGCAACACCGAGCTCTGCAATCTATGCTCATCGCTCCAGGCCATCGACCCTGGGACCTGAACCACCCGCTCTACTCTCTTCGGCAAGTCTCCAGGATCATTCTGATCCATCATTTGTCGCATTTGACCGCATACACGTTGGTAACCCCGTCTCCGAAGGCGTAGTCATGCCCGGGACTCGCCAAGCCTAACCAAGGAGTTCGAATTCGGTGTCATGGCAACGGCGCGAACGCCGCTGTCGCCACGTGCCGCCGATGCATCTCCAGCTGAAGCACGCGCTCTCACCACCGAGGAAACCCCTCGTGCCACCAAAGAAGCTCATCTTCGGTGCATCGGCATGCCCACGCAAGGAGCAAGCCCGCCCAGCCACAGTCTGCCTCAAGACAGCCTGCCGTTAACAACGACATTCGTGCCAGCTGAGGTACGCCGCCAAGTGACGCGGCACCGCCGAACCAGCAGCATCGACTGTGCACGCAGCTTACAACTCCTCTTAGCCGGGTGCAGCGATATCCTGGCCAGCCATGCACGTGCCACTGAGCTGCTGCAAGCTCGGGGCAGGAGACCTCTCCCTCTTGGCGCTGTATCATCGACCACCACGCCCTCCCTGGTTACGTCTGGCGACCACTGTGCAGGCGTCGAAGCGCAGCACAGCCCTCTCAACGCCGATGCAGACGACCAGGTGGTCAGCATGGACTCTGCGCCGCCAAAAAAACGCGGCCGAGACCCCGCCGACGGTTCGGGAGAAGAACAAGAGTACGCCGAGGATAGAGCTGGTGACATTTCAACAGTGGACCCAGGGACGGCGGCCAATGCGCGCGCCCCCATCCCCAAGCGCCGCAACCAGGCCAGCGATGCTCCGCAAGGGGTGAAAATGTCCCAGGCTGCGCAGATCGGCAAAACACGAAAGGCCAGGTCACGCTCTCACGTGAGCTCTCCTGCGCATTACCGGCCCCTTGCTACCTCCACTGGACAGGTTGCGATGGCGGCTTCTGCGAGGGAGCTTCCTCAGCGTCCCGCTGCCTCGTCGAATGGTGCCCCCGTTACCTCGCCGAGTGGCGCCGAGCTCGCCAACGAGCTTGTGCGCTTTGCGCGGCGCGCCGCAGAGCTGCGTGACAGAGCGGCGGCCGCGTCCGCTCTTCTGGCCGAGGAAGAAGATGGTGATGCGGCGCAGTGCGTGGTCACGCCGATGGATTTTGCGGCCACAGGCGTCCCCACAGAAGGGCGATCCAACGCCGAACCTTCTTCGGACGAAGTGGAGGGCCAGTGGACGCAGAAGATCTCAAAGGCACACCGTCGCAAAGCGCGGAAGCTTGCTGCCACGCGACCGATACACCAGCCTGCTGTCGGCACCTGCCTGTTTCGTCCCACTGACCGCTCTGCCTCCTTCCTTGCGGTATCGAGGGAGGCAGTCGCCCGTGAATTGGCCGCTGTCGCCGGTGTCTCCCAAGTGAGAATGAACACTCGCTTAAACGTTGTTGCCGCCGATGCCGAGACTGCGGAGTGGCTCTCTTCTCTGCTGGCAACGGAGGAAATATGCGGTATACCCGTACGAGCCTATCGACCCGTCGAACGCGGCACAAGTCGTGGCCTGATCTTCGGCGTGGACCCGCAACTCACGTCGGACGAGATAATGGCCAACGTTAAATCCGATGTGCCGATAAGTGAAGCGTCCCGGCAGCGCAATGGTGCAGTGGTGATGCACTTTGCGGGACCGGTCCCACCCGCCTTCGTCGCTGTCTACAAGCTGCTGCTCCCCGTGAGAGCCTGCCGTCCCAGACCTGTCCAGTGCGGCCGATGTGGGAGACTTGATCATGTGACGGCCCGCTGCAAGGGTACCGTGAGGTGTGCGCGTTGTGGGGGAGGACACAACAGTGCACCGCAGGTGTTGCCCGCTGCTCCAACTGTAGTGGCCCCCACAGTGTGACGGACCCCCGTTGCCCACGCTGGCAGCACGAGCGCCGTGTGGCCACAGCCATGGCCCAGGTGCTAAAGCCAGTGCCCCGTGCTGAGGTCGAGGCGTCGGTTCGATCAGCGCAGCCCAGCTACGCCGAGATGGTCAGGCGGTGCAGCACCCAGCAGCAGTCACGGCTTGGCCCACAGACGCCCCAGGGACGACTGCAGCCCCGGTCTGCAGCCCAGCGGAAGGAAGCCAGGCGCGCCACTGCCCAGCAGCCCGCCCCGCCCGCAGCCCGTCGTTGCGCTTGCAGCCCCCGGCCCAGAGCAGCTGATGCCCATCCTCCTGGCCCTGACGCACAGCTTGGTGGGCCGACTGCCTGCCGATGACCCGGCAAGGATGGCGGCCACAGACGCCTTGGCCCTCCTGAGCCCCCCCGCCCACCTACACCATGGCTAGCAGACCCGTGGGAAAGGCCAGCGGCCACGCATCCTGCAGTGGAACTGCAACGGCCTAGGCCGTCGCAGCGCGGAGCTGACTGAGCACCTGTTGCGGGAGTCCTTCGATGTGCTGGCACTGCAGGAAGTGTACATCTTTAGCGACACGCCGCGCCTGCCGGGCTACGTGTGCCATCTCAGCGCCACGAGCTGCCGCCTGAGGTCTTGCAGCAGCACACCGTGCCGCGACGCCAGCCACCCACCGGGAAAGTCGCGGGCAGCAGTCTATGTGCGCGCCACCCTCAACAGTGCTCCTGTTGACCTGGCCCCAGTTGCTGACGGCCCAATGGAGTGTGCCGCCGTGACAGTACGCATGGGGACAACGGACAGTACCGTGGCCAGCGTCTACATCCGGCCGCAGAAACCATGGGACGCCGTGGCGCTGTGCCGGCTGCGCGCAAACCTGGGCTCGGACGCTGTACTGTGCGGCGACTTCAATGCACATCACCCTGCCTGGGGGAGTCATCGAGCCACCCGAAGGGGACGAGAGCTGTTAGACGCCATCACCACCTGTGGACTGCACGTGGCCAACACCGGCAGCCCTACTTTCGTCCGCCCTTGTCGCAGTGGCACGGTCCAGCAGTCATGCATCGACCTAACCCTGGTGGCGCAGCGGTGCGCCTATTCCTGGGAGACCGCCGCCAGCACGTGGGGGTTCTGACCACTACCCCATACTGGTCACCCCCGGGAACCACCGCAAGCGAGCCGACACAAGGGCTTACGCAGTCACTAGCTGGGTCGACTTCCGCAAGGAAATGACCAAATGCACCGAGGATCCTGAAGTCGACTTCCTCGCAGCAGTCGTGCGGAGCGCCGACAAGGCAACGGTACGGGGAGAGGTACCTCTGCACGCCACTCCCGGACATGCAGCTGCTACGGCTTCGGGCCCGCCGCAACCAGCTACAGAGGAAGGCTTTGCGAAGCAAGCGCCCAGAGGATTGGACGGAGTACCGGCGGGCGGACGCCCAATGCCGCCGATGGGCACGGCAGCGTCGCAGGCAGGGCTGGGAGTCGCTGTGTTCGTCCATGGACTCTCGTAAGGACCCGGGCAGAGCCTGGCGTATCTTTAAGGCTCTGCTGGGGCCTACCACCACCAGCCGGCGTCCCCTGCATGCGGTCGCCATATCCCTGGGCATCACAGAAGGGGCCCTGGCGGAGCTGTTCGCCGACCAGTTTGCCAAGGCCGCTCAAACCCCGCCTCCAGTTCCTGCGGCCTCACCCGACGCGGAGCCAGCCGCCCCACACGACCAGAAAGTGGTGTCCCTCTGCTCCACGGACATCACGCTCCGTGAGCTGCAGGCCGCCCTGAATCGATGCCCCAAGCGGCGCAGCGCTCCTGGTATGGACGGGGTTACGTACCAGATGCTGCGGAACCTGGACGTGACTCAGTCAGAGCCGCTTCTGCGACTGTTCAATCGGGTCTGGAGGACTGGTGTCCTCCCTCCACCCTGGCTCGTGGGGCTCATCTCGCCAATTCTCAAGGTCGGCAAGCCCCCGACGGAGCCAGAGTCCTACCGTCCCGTGTCCCTGACGTCGGCTGCTGGGAAGGCCATGGAGAGTGCAGCCCTGGCCCGTCTCGAGTGGATTGCCGACCACAGCGGCGTCTTCCGGGAGCAGCAAAGCGGCTTCAGGCGGCACCGCTGCACGGCTGACTCCCTGGGGGACGTCATCTCCATGCTGGAACAGGCCCGCCATGACAAGGAGGTGGCCTTCCTGCTCCTGCTGGACATGCGGTCGGCATTCGACACGGTTGCCCACGGGGCCATCCTGGAGGCCCTGGACGGCATGGCTCACATGGCTGCCCGCTGTCAAGGCCCTCCGGGCACGCAGCGCACAGGTGCTCCAAGGGGTGGGGCAGCTTCTGTCACGAGGCAATGGCTGCTCACACCAAGTGGCGCAGCGCGTGTTCCACGGCATGGCCTCCGCAGCTGCGCTGTACGCGCTTCCACTCGCCTACCTGGGACCACGACGCTGGCAGGAGCTGGAGATCGACCAACGCCGCGCCATCCGCCTCTGCCTGGGCCTCCCCTCCACGTCGCCGGTTGCGGGAACTTACACCGAGGCGGGCACCTGGCCCATCGAGATGCGGGCCTTGCAGACGGGGCTGCGGCACATCCAGCGTCTGCTGGCCGTACGTGACGGGGCTCCGCTCCTGCAGAGGTTCCGTAGCCGGCCCAACTCGCACATGGGAGCGCTGCTCACTATCTTCGAGGAGGGCATCGAGGTTCCGAACCGACCCTGTCTGGAGCCGCCACAACCAGACACCGGGGAGGCCCTGCAGATCACCGCGGCCCTCCGTAGGGTCCGCAACAAGCGGACCACACCACCCCAGGCCATCCGCCAAGAGGCGGCCGTCCTGCTGCAGGACGAGCTGAGCAGCTACCTGCATCTCTTCACGGACGGCTCCGTCAAGCACAGCACGTGCGAGGGGGCGGCTGCGTGCGTGGTGCCTGAGCTGGGAGCCAGCCGGAGCTGCCGCCTACCCTTCCCCACTTCCTCCACACGGGCGGAGCTGGCAGCGCTGCACCTGGCCGCCGAACTCCTCCTCGAAAGGGGGCCCCATAACCACCCCGGGGCGGTCATCCTCACGGACTCCAGGACTGCCCTGCTGCGGCTGCACGCGGCCGATCAACCCACCAACAGCAGCGGCTACCCGGAGCGCTCCCTTGCAATCAAGCTGCGCACTGTGGCCTCCCGAGGCTGCGACCTGCGGCTCCACTGGCTGCCGGGCCACAGTGGCATCCGGGGCAACGAAGACGCCGACGCCCGCGCCAGGGAGGCCCACCAGGAGGGCACCCCAGTCTCCGAAGACGTCACCGCGTTCGACGAGGCCCGCACTGCCCTGGCCCGCATGGTGCAGACGATGCACCCCGACCCTCGGGTCGTGAGCGGCCTGGCGCCCAGACCGTTGCCCGCACGCATCAGCAGGGACGCCCGCTGCCTGCTTCTCCGCATGCGTCTGAACTGCTGCAATGTGGCGGAGCGTCTGCACCGACACGGCCGCAAGGACTCCCCTACATGTGCGGACTGTTCCGAACTGGAGACGCTCGAGCACCTACTCTGCTTCTGCCCCCACCACGCGGGCCCGAGAGCAGAGCTCCACCGAGCGCTCCTGCGTCGAGGCCTTCCCAGCGCCGACATGGAGGACCTTCTGTTCCCGAAGGGACCTGCGGCAACCCAACGGGAAGTGTTCACTTATCTGCTTCACTTCCTGGAGACGACCGGCCTCACGCAGCGGCTGTAGCCCGGAGTGCAGTGATTGACTGGTGTGCCCGGACTGACAGCGTTCTAGGACTGACAGCTCTCTCTATACCTTTCTCTCCCTCTCTCTCTCTTTCTACTTTATCCTATCACTCCCCCTCTACTTCCCTTCCCCTGCACTGGGTTGTATGCAGGTGAGCTCCCTGCCGAGCTCAAAATATCCCCAGTGAATTTCCTTTCATTTTCCCGTCGCAAACCACAACCACCACCACGGTTTTCATGTATGGTTCTGAAAACATGAGAATGCCTGAAGAAAATGTGAATCATTTTAGACCTAAAAATTAAAGTGTGCTGCCCACCACTTCTCCCTATCCGCAGATATTACGCATTTCTATGTCACCAGGTTGGCAGGTATGCTTTCATACCTTTACCGGACAGCCAGATGATATTTTGTCCGATGAAACGCCCGTGTGTATGAGATTTCGGCGCACGATAAAGATCCCCAGGTGGTCAAAATTAATCCGGAGCCCTCCACTACGGCGCGCCTCATCGCCTGCGTTGCGTCGGCACGTTAAACCCTACAATCAATCAATATTTTGTCCGATGCATTCGTGCTTAACAGATTGTGCTTCACTTGTTGCTGCCTGTACATGGTTGTCCGAAAGCCTTTCATGATTTCACTCCCCGCTTTAGCGACAGGCAGGTCATCTTCCATTTGATAAGGAGCGAGTCATTTTTGATGATTCATCGTGAATATGCACAAATTTTTGCTTTGAGCCAGCCGTACCTCCAATTGTACAATGAAAGTAAATCTGACAGGCTGTTGGCCTTGAGAGAGGAAGTCATCTTGAAGTGGTAAAGGGGACAGAAGGTGTTATCGCCATGCAAGAAGGGAGATATGTCTGATGTAGAGGATTTTGGATAGCTCTTGGTGGCATGGGAAGCAGGTACTGTGGAAGGCAACCTGGCTCTAGATGAAAGGTTCCTGAAGGCCAGTTCGGAATGGTGCACAAAGGGAAACCTGCATCCAGAGCAACTGGGCACTGAAGCCTCTCGGCAAGCTAAACGTTCTGGGAAGTAATTGGCCGAGAGAGGGTGTTTCGAAAAAGGGATGGTATGGAATAATGCAATATGACCGCCACAGGCCGTAGGCTGAAGTGGGGTATGCAGTAGACTCTTGTTATGATGAACTCTGGCAAAGGACTACTGACACGAAATTTCAAAGCTCACATAACATGCAAGAAGTTTATCCCTCGAAATTTTAAACCGTAACCGTTCAGTAGAACATATTTTAAATCAATTTTAATCCTTGCGCGCACGAGAAAGCTCATCCGTGCCATCGAGTGAGCTGATGTCATCTGCGCTTTGACCCGAACGGGAGACGTCAGGGCTCCCAAAATGTGTCGAGGCGGCCGCGGTGCTGTTGGCGCACGCTTTTCCGCCTTGTGCACGCGTCACAGTTTTTGGGACTGACATCACGTGCGAATGTGGCCAATCAAACCGGCCTGGCACGCACGCGCGCGCCCAGACCGGAATCCGCCTTTTTCCATAGAGATAATATTGATAATATACTGACTCCTTTTTCACTGCGGTGTGGCGCCCTCTTGAGGTAGCGACGGAAAGCAGATCGGAGGTCAAGGTTAGCGCGGTGCGTCGTGATTGTTGCCTTCGGCGTGAGCGCGTTGTTTTTCGACGCTCGAAGAGAAGGTAGCTTTCCGTCTCACCTAGTCGCTTTTTAAGTGCGAATGCACTTTATAAGCGACCCCAAACCATCCACCGCCGGCGGCGGCGGCGTCCGCAGTGCTCCTCTATATTTAAAAAAGAAACAGCATCCGGCGCCAGGTTTCGATCCGAGGACTTTGCGGCCGCAGCGCGACGCTCTACCGACCAAGCCACGGACGCTTTTTTTTTTCTTTATTGCCTGCTTGGCGACAACACAACACGCACTGTTCAGTACACAAATTACTAGCTCCAGCCACCAATCGGCTGAAGGGAGTGGCTTAAAACATCTTAAATTGCGCTAGAACATCCAGAATGGGTAACCACTCAGGCTCTTCCGGCATCACTCGATAAACTTCTCTTATATAAGCAACGCTTTCAATGAAGTACTCTCGCACTGTGCGAGCATCCTCTTCGGCATTTTGAACCGCCATGCGAGTTTTCCACATAGAATGCAGACTAAGTGCCATGAACATATCATAGGGCACGCCTCCATCGTTGTTTACGGGCAAAAAGCGAATGCCATAAGGCGTTAATGGTAAGTCTTTTTTCAGGGTTCGTTGGAGGATGTCCCAGTGAAACACCGCATCCCAAACCAAGCCACGGACGCGACGCTGATATCAGTGTTAGTGACGCGCCTTATATCTTTAACGCATTCAAACTACGTCGTCAGCGGCGTGCGTTGGCGACTCAGCGGCGTTATAGCGGCTTGATAACTGCGTGGTGTACGTGTACACGTGATACTACAAACCCGATGGAAGAGATGGAAGAGAAGGCGGCGAGGCGGTGGGCTGCGGGGGCCGAGCGCAAGCGCCGCAAGCGGGCCGACAACCGTGCATTCGCACTTTCACATTCTCCCCCTCGGGGAAATGCGGGGGAATTTTTTTTAAATCTTGTACTTCCCCTGACGACTGCAACTGCATCAGCATGCAATCGCCAGGGGAACAATTCATTCCGGGAGGCTTTCTTGCCGTTACCAACAACTGGACGGACTTGGCCCGGTTGGCTACCCATAATACCCTAGTTACACGGGCGCAGATAACCACGGTTAAGCGAACCGCGGTTTGGCAAAACCGCAGTTTACTGCGTTACACGGCAGGCGAAACTGCGGTTACCCCGCTAACCATGGTTAACGCAAACTGAGCTCAGTTCAGTCACGCTAACCGCATTTCCCGCGGCCGCAGTGCTCAAAATCGCGCAAGTCAGTTCGGACCACTGATCTCCATTTAGTTGCTGGATGGCGCTTCGCCGCTGTCGCGGCCGGGCGCGCGCACGGCCACCGGAAGTTCGACGGCTCGTCCCGGAAGTCAGGCGCCT
The DNA here is from genome assembly GCF_048455015.1 of Haemaphysalis longicornis. Lineage (NCBI taxonomy): Eukaryota > Metazoa > Arthropoda > Arachnida > Ixodida > Ixodidae > Haemaphysalis > Haemaphysalis longicornis. The sequence goes on from NW_027526295.1 coordinate 182,386,994, forward strand.
GTTACCCTTCTCAACCGCTGATAAGCGTCCCCATTGGCGCATTTTGGCATTTTGTTCTCACTTTATTGCATTTTGGCTATACACATTGCGTTCAGATCGCAACTTATGCTATACCGAAATATGCGACGTTAATATGAAGCAGAATTTAATTGCAAAGGAGAACGAAAATGTCACTTGGGTCTTGGTTTGAGAGACGACGCAGTTCTAACGGGATTTATGTTAGAAATTTATGCTAGAAAGAAAACAACGTGGCCACGGCGTCAGGCTGTAGCCGAGTTCGTGCGCCCGTTCTGTCAAAACAGTTGTCAGTAAAGTGGTCACTGCAGAGCCTGCTGCCTGGGGATGGAGCCCATTTGTCCCTTCCTAATACCCTGGTTACACGGGCACAGTTAACCACGCTTAAGCGAACCGCGGTTAGACAAAACCGCTGTTTTCTGCGTTACACTACAGGCGAAACTGCGGTTACGTCGCTAACCATAACTAGCGCAAACTGAGCTTGGTCACCTAAGTTCGGTCACGCTAACCGCAGTTTCCGCAGCCGCAGTGCTCAAAATCGCACAATTCAGTTCGGACGCAAGTGGCGGCGCATCAGCGGAGGCGAAAAGGGCCCATCTCCCCGCGAGGGGGACTCGAGTAAATGCGTCGCATAGGGGGTGGGTGTATTGCGTTAACGTTTAGTGTTTGGGGAGTTGGTGGTAGTGAATGCGTTGTATCAGCAGCTTCTTGACGTAGTTTGAATGAGTCAAGGATATAAGGCGCGTTCGTAACCTTTCATTCTGTGTCGGTCTTGTGGCGCAGTGGGAAGAGCACCATGTACCTCGCGTTCCGCCCACAGGTAGTGAATGCGTTGTATCAGCAGCTTCTTGACGTAGTTTGAATGAGTCAAGGATATAAGGCGCGTTCGTAGCCTTCCATTCTGTGTCGGCTTTGTGGCGCAGTGGGTAGAGCACCATGTACCTTGCGTTCCGCCCGCAGGGTTGTGGGATCAAAACCAGGCGCCGGTAAGTATTATTTTTTTATATAGTGTAGGGGGAGGGGTGCGGACCTGTTGTTGAGAGCGAGGAGGGTAGCGTGATGCGGGAGAGGAGGAGTGGGGGAGAGGGGCGCACCTGGAACGGCTGTTGCGGACGCCGAGGCACGCCAACGCCGGGTGACATCGTGAGTTAAAGAAATGCTCTGCATTTTAAATATCACGTGTACACCACGCAGTTATCAAGCCGCTATAACGCCGCTGAGTCGCCAACGCACGCCGCTGACGACGTAGTTTGAATGCGTTAAAGATATAAGGCGCTTCACTAACACTGATATCAGCGTCGCATCCGTGGCTTGGTCGGTAGAGCGTCGCGCTGCGGCCGCAAAGTCCTCGGATCGAAACCTGGTGCCGGATGCTGTTTCTTTTTTAAATATAGAGGAGCACTGCGGACGCCGCCGCCGCCGCCGCCGGCGGTGGATGGTTTGGGGTCGCTTATAAAGTGAATCGCACTTTAAAAAATCACCTGGCGTTCGGAAGAGACAAAGGTTCTCAAATAGCGGGCGCCCGAAAGCTGTCCCCAAGACGCGCTTGCGTTCTTTGCATCACTCCCGCAATCAGCGCGAATGCCCGTCAGCAGCGGCTCGTTTCCCGATCCGCCCGATCAACTACGACAAAAGCCGGGCTAAATTTGTAAATTCCGCGCGTCGTCCGCCAAAAATGGATATAGTAGGCAATCTTGAAGCGTTTTCAGCACTCGGAAACAATCGGCGCGCGCGTCGGCCGTGCCTGTAAACACGCCGGCGCGCCTGCCCGCACGGCACTGCTTGCGGCCCGAACCGGCCCAGACTAGAGTCACTAAATAAGCCTTATTTAGTGACACTAGCCCAGACCACGGCAGCAACAGCTTATCGCATCGCCGCTCTTCGAAATCAATCTGATCGCGGAAAAGAACTTCCGCATTGGAGAAAATGGATGTTAGTGCGGTGAAAAATTGTGCTATGGATTGTAATTCGCAGTTGTAGAGATAGCCGCGGTGAAATATCTACCGCGATGCTAAGCTGAAAGTTCCCAACACCGAACAGACCTAAGCAAACCAAGCCGGTTGCGAGCTATTGGGGAAGCCCCTCTTCTCGCCGCGCACGAGTGCGTTGCGTTTGTGTCAGAAGAGAATGCTTATTATGCTTTAACGATATTTCTTTTTGTCTACACTGCTTCTCTTTTGTTTTTTATCGTGAAGTTAAAAGTGTGGTAATTTATTTTTGTTGCGCTCATAATCAAGTGACTGCGGTTACCAAACTTGCAATTTCGCGTGTAACATCCAAAACCGCAGTTGGCGATAACCGCGGTTAAAGTTCAGTAACCACGGTTAAACTTAACTGCGGTTACTTTCGCCGTGTAACTAGGCTATAAGTTTGCCACCCAACGCCGGTATAAATCCGGCTTAGAGCGAGGGAATCTGTGTAACGAGAGCCACAGCTTAAAAGCGACACTGATATGACATTTGCGTTTCGCTGCGTATCACGCACGTCGTGCAGAATATTGTAATACTTCCAAGTAGAACGTCTTCCCAGACGACTTCTCTGGTCTGCTTGTGCAGTTGACGGCGCAACAAGCAGGCATTTTTGGCGGAATGCGTGCGAAAACCAGCCCATGCGTAGCATAGAGTTAATACCTCTCTCTCTCTCTCTCTCTCTCTCTCTCTCTCTCTCTCTCTCTCTCTCTCTCTCTCTCTCTCTCTCTCTCTCTCTCTCTCTCTCTCTCTCTCTCTCTCTCACTGACTATGCGATGGAACGGCCCGACTTCCGGGACGAGCGCTCGAACTTCCGGCGGCCGTGCGCCGGAGAGCTCGAAGCGCCATCCAGCAACTCTAGTGGAGATCAGTGGTTCGGATGCAAGTGACGGCGCATCAGCGGAGGCAAAAAAAAAAAAAAAAATCACCTGGCGTTCGGAGGAGACGAAGGTTCTCAAATAGCGGGCGCCCCAACGCTGGCGTTCTTTGCGTTGCTCTCGCAAGCAGCGCGACTGCCCGTCAGCAGCGGCTCGTTTCCCGATCCACCCGATCAACTACGACAAAAGGCGTGCTAAATTTGCAAATTCCGCACGTCGACCGCCACAAAAATGGATCATGAAGCAATCATGAAAGCACTCGGAAACGATCGGCGCGCACGTCGGCCGTGCCTGTGAACACGCCGGCGCGCCTGCCCGCACGGAACTGAAAGCGGCTCGAACCGGCCCAGACGACGGCAGCAACAGCTTATCGCCGCTCTTCGAAATCAATCTGATCGCGGAAAAGAACTTCCACATGCGAGAAAGTTGATGTCAGTGCGGTGAAAAATTGTGCTATGGATTGTAATTCGCAGTTGCTGAGATAGCGGCGGTCAAATATCCACCGCGATGCTAAGCCTAAAGTTCCCAACACCGAGCAGACCTGAGTAAACCAAGCCGGTTGCGAGCAGTTGTGGAAGCCCCTCTCCTCGCCGCGCGCGAGTGCGATGCGTTTGGGTCTGAAGCGACTGTTTTAACGATATTTCGTTTTGTCTACACTGTTTCTCCTTTGCTTTTTTTCGTCAACTTAAAAGTGGGGTCATTTATTTTTGTTACGCTCACAACCAAGTGACCGCGGTCGCCACAATCGGAATTTCGTGTGTAACAGACAAAACCGCAGTTTGTGTTAACCGCGGTTGAAGTTTCGTAACCACGGTTAAAATTAACGAATTACTTCCGCTTCCCATTTTCAGACTGGCGTCTCACAGCCCTAATCCAGGCTTCTCGGCGTTGCCTGTCGCGCGTAGCTGGTGGGAAGCGAAAAAAGCGCTTCTTCTAGTCACCCTTGGCCCGAGAGGTGCACTTGTACCAGCACACGAAAGCGGCATTGCATTCAAACGACACAAAAGTGGCTAGATATTTGCAGTTCACGTTGCCGACGATGCATGGGCCTCAGCCGAGTATCGGTGGACGCTGCAGACGGATGTTGCAGTGGCCCTCCAAACAGTTTCTCGCGTTCACCGCTAGGGCTTCGCACATGCGCAGTGGCGTCTTGAAGAAGGCGGATTGGTTAAGCTTGCCCGAGTGCCCAGCGTCGGCCACACGATCTATGCTGATGACATTACGCTATGGGTCGCCGGAGGAAGCGACGGCCACATTGAAACCACGCTACAAGCGGCAGTAACAGCAATCGAGTCACAACTACAAGATACGGGCCTCGTATGCTCCCCATCCAAATCGGAGCTGCTCGTTATACCTCCAAGACGTGCCCGCGCAAAGGCTTCGGCACCGGCTAACATCACCATACGCACGACGAACGGCAGCACGATCCCCCACGTCAAGACTCTGCGAGTCCGGGGCCTGCTCCTCGACAGTCAACGAAGCAACTGCGCCACGGTCACCAAGATCACTACTAAGGTAGCGGCGGCCATGCGACTCATCAGACGAGTGGCCACCCACAAGGAAGGCATGAAGGAAGACAGTCTCACCAGACTCGTCCAGTCCTTCGCCGTTAGTCACATCGCCTATGTAGCAGCGTTTCACAACTGGACAGCCGCAGAGAACGCTCCAAGCTGGACGCGGCCATTCGGAAAGCCTACAAGGCAGCGCTCGGCTTGCTACAGTGTACAAGCACCGACAAGCTCCTTGAGCTAGGCATCCACAACACTTTGGAAGAGATTATAGAAGCCCAGAGTACAGCAAAACACGAACGCTTGTCCCAAACACGCACCGGACGGTCTATCCTGCGAGCAACCGGCGCGACTCTCCTCGCCACCCACCCAACAGACACCGTTCCACTACCAGAGGCAACAACGAGACGGCTTATATGTATACCGTAAGCCCGATCCCGAAGCAGATGCATCCGGAACACAATAGCGAACGGCGGCTTGCAAGGGCCCGAGCCCTCACGACCCTATACGCCAATGACAACGGAGCCACATACGTCGACGCAGCGGTCTACCCACATCGACCAGGGACCTACGTAGCGGTAGTGGTGGACGCCATCACTGGCGACACTCGCAGTGCGGGCAGCTTCACCGCAGCGGAAGAAATGGCCATCGCCTTGGCCATAACAGACCCCAAGTGTACTATACAGTGATCAGTGATTCGCGAACCGCAGTGCTCCGTTACGCCACAAACAAAGTGTGTGCTAGTGCAGTGAAAGTGATCAGTACCGCGAAATCTACAGACACCCCAGTAACTCTCCGATGGTTCCCCGCACACATGGGGTCCCTACATCTCGGAACGGGTCTCGCCAACCGCAACGAGACGGCCGATGCCGCTGCGCGCGCTCACACACCGCGCGGCGACCAACGCCTCGGCCACGTCTCCAGAACGGTACGAGCCTCCCAAGTGCACCCCCCTCACGAGCTACGGGGACATTCTGCTGTGGTATAGAACTAATCGAAGACGGCGACCCCCGCCTCATCCGAAACTCTCACGCGCGGAAGCGGTGACATATCGACAGTTACATACAGGGCCCCTTCTAACCCCGGTGCTAGGTGTACATGTGTGCCCCGAAGTATACGAGACAGATGTGTGCCCATTGTGCACGAGTGCCAAAGCAACTACAACCCACATCCTGTGGAACTGTGAACTGAACTCGCGGGAGGCTGCCACACAAACGCAGCTTCCCCCAAACATTACGAACGCGATGACCTCGTCCGTACTACAGCACCGAACACCTGGCCGTCCAGCAAGTGCAGGCGGCCCTCGAACGCCAGCTGCCTAGGATCGCACCGACGGGTACGGGACGCCTCCCGGAACTCGGGGCGTGCGGTCTGGCAGCGGCAGAAAGAGCACGCCGACACGACGTCGTGGCCGCGTCTTAGAGGCTCGCGCCTAAGGGCTCGCTCCTAATTGCAGGCTCTCAATAAATGTTCTCTCTCTCTCTCTCTCTCTCTCTCTCTCTCTCTCTCTCTCTCTCTCTCTCTCTCTCTCTCTCGGGTGTGACGAGAACAGCGATGTCAAATGTGCCTTCCCATCATGGCATCTGCCTTGGCATTTGCTTCACCGAAACTGACAAGAGCAAACAGAGCTGTAAGTAATTATGCTGCGTTCGACAATCTAATGTGTCATTCTATGATTAGTGGGCTCGTATCGTAAGCACCTATTGCTGCGAAAAAAACGTAAAAAATTACTCCCACCTCCCCTCGCGGGAACCCCTGTGTAGATGCGACGCATAGGGGGTTCCGTTGTCTCCGTTAGGTTGATTCTCCCATCGCGTGAAACGTGCCGTGAACCCCCTGCCGCGGCTATGACGCAACACAATCCACTTTAATCCAATCCAATAACCCTCGCGAGAGTGTTCGCTATCGGAGAGGAGAGGGGGTGAGCGGAGGGAGAGCGCAGCTTGCGCGGCGAGGAAAATCTGGGAGGGGTGTGGACGGACAACAACGCCGTATGGAGGGACAAGGCGAGTGAATGAGATGCAGTCGCCACTAAAACTTCGTGTCAGTACTCCTTTGAGACGAATTTTCTGGTTACGACGAACAAGTTTTGCTCTCTTGTAATGTGGACAACGAAAAAAAAAAAACGCCCATTTAATTAAGACAAATTTTCTGGTACAAATTTTGATGGTCCCTTTCAGTTCATCTTGATGGGAGTTTACTGTATGTGTGTAGTTAGTGGGTGTGAATCAGGACAGTAGGGTTTTGAAAGGTGCCTTTCTGTAAAAGGTGCTACATGTGGGCTTTAAAATTATGGGACTATTTCCCTGCCAAAGGACAGATCTGGAAGAGGTAGACAGTGCTGCCCAGTTCACTTCCCGTTGTAGGGACAGAAGCTGTGCCCTGAACTGATCGAGAGGCCTCGGATGTATTCTTGAGCTGCCTAATTTCCTTTGATGCCGGAATGAGCAGGCGTCCAGGTTAGGAGTGTCTGCCGTAGAGGTAGTGTGAACTTGTCAAAATTTTAAGTGCTGGTTATGGGATGCATCCAGTGGCATGCTTGACCAAGGCTTATGTTGATGCGAGCATGTGGTTGTCTTGGGGGTGGTCGTGAGGTACAGTGACTGATGGCGTGGTGTGGCAAGGTAACAGTGTACATACTAATAACGGTGAATTTCTTTTGCCCAATTAGTAAGCACCTGTCTTAAAGGTGTGCAGATTTTTCTCTGCAAACCAAATGTGAGTAATAACTATAAATGAAGATGGATGAAAACATGTCTGCAGGCAGGCTCCACGTTTCGCAGAATTCAGACAAGGTTTCTGGGGGTGCTAAATTCATACTTATGCACAAACTGACATTCAGGTTGCGATACAATTTTATTAAAAACTTTGCAAGTTGCGCGTGCTGAATAATGATAAAAGACATAACAAAGAAATAACATTCTAAAAACCCTCTCTGGCGGCTTGTACACAAAGGGACAACTACACACGAAAACCCTCCAAAGGCACTTCTATGTTGAACACATGGTCATAGGTACAAGGCAGACATGGGTTGGCAAAAATACTGTGCTATTTGTATGTAAAACTAGCATGCAAATCTCGCATGGAGTCAAGTTCTAGCATGCATTGAAAGGTCACACTAAGGGCTAAAAAATCAAGTGTATTGGCAGGACATTCTTTAGTGCTGAATGCATTCTCGCCGAGACCACAATTTCGTTCACTGGCATATACTCGTGCCCACCAAAGTCATCAAACATTGCTTCAAAACATCTTTTGCGTCCAGTCGTTCCGCTGGAGACAGTATAAAACCAAAGGACGGCGACGTGTAGTTGGCAGGCTTCTCGCTGTGGTTTGGACCCAGTAAGTCACTCTTGACGTTGTTCCACATAGGCAGAAGAAAAAAAAAAGTAATCGTCGGCTGGGTACTTTGAGCAGCCTACACCACGAAAGCAACAAGGCTGCCTCAAAGAGCACGCTAACAGCCTGCTGGTGCCTCAGATTACCAACGTAGGCTTCTCAAAACTTTACAATGTAGACTAGTGCACTGCAGAAGGTAGAGGAGGAGGGCAAATACAGAGAGTGCCATGAGGAGGGGAACTGCGAGTCACCGGGGCCGTGGGGATCGCAGCAGCGACTTCTTGCCGCCCTTGTCGTGCTTCTCAAAGTGTGCGCCCAGGGCGAGCAGAGACTCGTAGACCTTGTGGCAGCTGGGGCACTTGTGTCCCGTGCCGCTGTCGTGCATGTGCAGGTGGGCCTGGAGCTCCTCGTCGGTGCGGAAAAGTCGCGTGCACGAGCAGCGGAAGCTGATGCCCGCACGCCTGTGGCGGCTCAGGTGGCGCGAGTAGGCGTCGCCCGCTTCAAAGGCCCGCCCACAGAATGTGCACCGGAACGGGGACCGGCTGTCGTGCAGACTGCCCCGGTGGAGCAGCAGGGCCGATGCGGACGCAAACGTCTCAAAGCACCTGCATGCCGAGGAACACAAGAAACGGTTGGGCGGTTAGAATACGAGGCTTAGCTCACTACCGCCCCCTTCGTGTGTTTAACATTTTCAGTCTAGACTTTTTTCAAGCACAAAAATGTTATCTCTGCGTTCTACTGAATTCTACGGCTTCCCTAAGCCCATAAACGAAAAATAGAGCTCGCAGTGCAAGTAATTACTGATTTATTAATGAGGCCAATAATTGAAGACATCTGGAAATTAAAGTTCAGCAGAGTATTGTTATTTTGTGCCGAAAAATGTTTTTTTTAGCAGAAAAAATATTTTCCCTGTTTTCCTAAATTTTATGACCACATGAGCCTACAAGCAAAAGGGGAGCTCCGCAGTGCAAATATTTACAGATTCAGATTTACAATCTTGGAAATGCAACTTGGACCTCTCGTTCTTTTAGCCTCGACGTCATAATTTCGTGTCCACTGCGGCTTTTTCTTTGTAGCGTACGACTCTGCTAAAACGCTACAATGGTGATGTATATCGTGAAACTCTTTTTTGAAGGGCAATTCCCCCAAAACTACCAGTTTTCTTTTGTTCTCTATGTCCTAGAGTGACTACAGCAATGTGATTTTATTCGGAATCACCGGGACAAAAAGACTTAAATAAGCCATGAAGACAAAATGCAAGTTTGTGTTACTAGAAAGATTTCTTGTTTTATAGTGCCTCCAGTGCTTGTCCGAATGCAAACAATGCTTTATTCACTGAGAAATTAATTAATTTAAGTTAAAATTTAGATTTTCCCCTTAATCGTGCGTTTCTTGTCTGCAATGACATCACAGGGCCTTGTTTACTGTTAGTGAACCTAGAAGGCGCCACCACACCGCGGCAAGCCATTTTGTGCCTTTGGTTTGTTTGTGAACGTATTTGTACCTGGCTTGTTTTGTTCATGGAGGCAATCGTTTCGTGAAACATGGTGCTCGCCCGACAAATACAGTCACGTAAGACATCGTCGCTTGCGTCAATCGGCCAGTGTCGTCTGAAACAACCCCGAAGCCCCGCAGTCCTGTGCAGCTAAACCAGGCATAGTGCGCGCAGTACAAACAGCAGTACGCATCGGTACTTCTATGTTTACGTGTGCTTTCATAACTTACACTGTTTGTCCCACCATTCTTGGGGCTTTAAAAAGAATGTGCCCTAAATTTCAGCGCAAATAGCTCGTTCGGAAAGCTTATAAGCTCTGCCTAATTTGTGTTCGCTTTTGCCGCCCTCCGCCAATTGCAGAGCTGGCTGGTATGACATCATAGGTTCTGTTGCGGGAAATGAGCTAGTGGGTCGCATGGCCATTCCCCTTTTTCCTAATTATGTAGCTTAATTGAGCGAAGTTTACGTTAAAAGTGGTGTCAGTATGATTGTAACGAGGCAATATTTTGAATGAACCAAACTTGTGTTTTCTCTTCATGGCTCTTTTAAACGGTAGTACAGCAGCAGTGGGCATTAGGCTCATTCTGACGCTTGCAGTCAAATTCTGTTTTAATGGTTTTAATGGTGAGGAGGGGGGGGGGGGGAGGAGGGGAGGGTTATGCACCAAAGCTACGTCTGGGCAGCCTTGACTTCAGCATCTGCTTTCACCGTGCGAAGCACTGTCTCAGGTGCCAGACCACGAAACAAAAGCAGAGACTGCCTGCCTAAGCCTGCCTAAGAATACGCGACTTGGGAATATGCGCCTCGCGTATTCCGAAGTTGGGAGAATACGCGACTCGCATATTCTCCTCGCGTGAGGAGATTACGTGACTTGGGAAAGAGGCGGTGGACAGGAGTACAAAGTGGAACTTTCCAAGAGAAAATGAAAACTGGTCCCAGCTGGTTTGTGGTTAAAGGGACCCTGCAGCACTTACCATTGGCTACTCGGAATGTTTCTAGGGTAAAGCCAAAAGCAATCTCTTGCAGCAAAAATTATGAAAATTCGTTCACTATCACCGAAACTACGCACGATGAGAAATCGCGCTAATTGTCTCTTCTTAACTTGACCGCGGACAACGCGACAAAAGGTGCACGTTCTCCCCTGGAACGGAGGGCGGCCCGCAGCGGTCTCTTCGGTGACCTTCATTATATCACAGGCCAGGGAGTTCTCTCCTTTTCTCCGCAACGTGGAGGGGTCTATTCTCGGTCTGGTGCCATAGAAGAGGTTGGTACTAAGCGCCAACGACGGCGGATATTCACAGGAAATGCGAGAAATAAGCCACGAAGTTGACCAGCGACAGCCAATAGGACAACCATGGCCGTAATGACGTCGTTTAGGCCATGCCAGACGTGCGTAATGAGGTAAATTGGGGAGTGCGGTTGGTTTGTTTGAGTCTTTCACGGCGATTTGCGCACTCACCGCTACACGTGCACGGGTAACAGTTGGCTCAGGTATTCCTGGCAGTGTAATCTAAACGTTGCGCAGGTTTACTTGCACTGCTCAAAGAGTGCTGCAGGGTCCCTTTAAATTCTCCAGCTGGGTCCAGCTGGGAATTTATAACCGTAAGCCAGCTGGGACCTAACTTCACTGTGCAACACACCCTTTGGGAAAGCCAGCTTTCCCATATTTTCCCAAAGGCCAAGCTAACACTGATCATTAAAAAGTCAGCTTCACGTCTAAACATGAATGCATTGCGGGGCATAAATTCTTCTCGGGGGAAATACAAGACGTTTTATATGAAAATGTGAAGGCCCTTGGACCCTTTTGTTTTCTATGAATTTTTTTTGGCACGTTAAACCCTCGCGAGGGTTTAACGTGCCAATGCAATGTAGGTGATGAGGCGCGCCGTAGTGGAGGGGTCTGGATTAATTTTGACCACCTGGGGATCTTAAATGTGAGCTGAAATCTCGTACACACGGGCGTTTTTGCTTTTCGCCTCCACCAGAAAAGCGGCCTCTACGGCCAGGAATCGAAGCCGTTACCTCGTGCTCAGCAGCGCAAGGCCTTTTAGCCAGTGAACCACCGCGGCGGCTTTCCATATGCTGAAAATTGGTCTACGCTCTGTCTGTAACCGCAGACGATCTGCTGGATTCTAGTCAGACAGCTTCACTGTAAAAGTTGACGGTTTTGCTGCCACGACCGCAGAATAGAGTACTAAACGGCAGCATGCATTACCTGTTTCAGTGTGTTGTTTAGTGCCACAAATGTTTAAGGCTTAACGTTAGATCGCTCCACAGCTGAGCTTTGCGACGTAGTAAGCGGCTTGCGGGGGCTGGTTGACCCTTGAGGCGCGACGTCAGGTCATCGAATAAGCCTGCGTATCTACCGTGCCTGCGTGCATTAGATGTGCATTTGCTGCCAGTCTCACAATGAGACTGCCTTGGAAGGCAAGATGGAGTGGTTTTTGCACGCCTTGGGCAAAATTCGTTGCCTAAATTCATTGTTAGGCTTATTAGGCTTCAAAACTAACCCATTTGGCTTTAATACTTGTGAACAATTCTATCCGGCCTTTTCTCGTTGAGTTCGCGCTGCGTGCCAGTACAACCTTTTCTTTCCTGTTGCTGCACGTGTTAGTGTACCTCTCGGGCTTTTGGGGTGTTCCAGTGGTGAGGTTTCCGGTTTCACGCCGTAAAGGTCCCGGGTTCGATTCCCGGGACCTCCCTGACCACATTTTTTCTTGAGGCGCGCACTCCCAACACGTAAGCTCCTCGCATCCTCGCCACTTTCCCTCATACTGAAGAGTTTTTTGTTGCGACGGACGGATAACGCTCGGCCTAAACAGCTCCTCTGTTAATCATAATGACATTTATGGTTGTGCACCAACTGCATGCAGCCCTATCGGTAGATGCTGCCCATGCGGACCACAGCATACACTACTTCGGGCGTTATAAACTTTTCGCTCTCCGCACATGCTTGCAGTATCACCACATTGCGTCGTAGCGCTCCCAGCTGACACCGATGTCATTCGCACACTTTTTCCTACATGCGTTTACTGTTTCTCATACCACGTGCCCCGACACCAGTGCGAAGTAAATTACGGCGTTTCGGGAGGGGAGCCTGGCAAAAACGCTGCGTGCGCGCACGTGTATACCTGGAGCACTGGAAGGGCCTCTCGCCCGTGTGGCCTCGCTGGTGGACGAGGAAGTCTTGCTCGCTGCTGAACACCCGGTGGCAGCAGAGGCACGTGAGGCAGCCCGTGTCGTCGCGCTGGCCGAGCGGCAACGCCTGCCCCAGGCGCGTTACTGCCGCGGGCAGCGGGCTGGGGGCCACCGAGGTCCGCCGGAGCGAAGCTGCTGGCGGAGATGAGGGACTCAGGTAGGTGTACGTCGCCGATGGAACTGCACCGCGCAAGATGACCGTTTTGCAGCATCTCCATTTGTTAAAGATTGGGCAATGCAACAGGACAGCGGTCCCTGTATGGTACCCTGCAGTCGACCGACGCCAGCTGCGGGGGCACCGGTCGTGTAATATACCGGCCACCCTACCAGGAGAGGTTGTCCGCTTAGGGTGCCTCGATGCTAGCGCAGGAGGTACACATTGAGGCACCAGGGCCCTATCTCCGCTCAGTTACAAGCGACAGCATCAGCTCTGCTAGAGAACTTTAAGCAAAGCAGCGGGCAACTTCCGTGAAGTTTATGGGCAACACTTGCTCTGTGAAATGACTGATACATTGTGCATGTGTAGAAATTCCGTCGAAGCCAGGCGCCAATGGATCACATTCTTGCCAACAACCTGGTTATGGTATAAGCCTGGTACAATAAGCTTCTTTACCTTAAAGTTATAGATACTACAGAGCATTTGATTCAGCATCAGCCGCTGCGGTGATGAAAGTGCTGAAAGGAAATGCCAAAACATGTGGAATATGTGGGGTTCGACCTAGCCAGTGCTCCGGCGTAGGCCACCACGCCAGATCCTGGCGTGTCAGCCACGTGGCCTCTCGCAACTACAGTAGCCCAGCGAGGTTCGCCGATACGAGAACACAGTGGACAATAGTGCCGAAACCACGGAGCAAGAATAAGATAACAGGGGAAACGAAGCTTCCTAGCGCGGCCAGATAATGTCACAAGTTCTTGTCAGACGTTAAGTTAGCGGCATCTGCCGCGGGTGAAGAAACTGCGCGGCCACAGCGGTCGGCATTGCACTACGCAGCTGCGGAATGAATTGCGGCCGCTATCAGTTCGTCCTTCACGTGCCGCTACCGTCTCCTTCGCCGTCGCAGCTACCAAGCTAGGCAGTCGGCTTTGGCTTTCATTGTGACATTATCTGGTCGCTCGCCCGTGCCGCAATTGGCCGTTTCACCTCCTAGATATTCTTGCTCCGTGGCCGAAGCAAATTTTTACTACTTTCGTCCAGCGATTTCGTGGAGGATGCGCAAGGTCACCCTTTGACGGGAGACACCTCTGGCGACATGTGCACACCCCTCGAAGCGCATCGCGCGCCAACAGCGGTCGCCACCGGCGCTGCGGCCGAAACAGCCGGCCACTCCTGCAGCCTCGCATGCATGCGGCGCTGGGTAGTTTCGGGCAACGTGACTCGTCTCGTGCCCGGCGAAAAGGAACGCCGCGTTCGCCCGGCCTCCTCCTGTGAGCGTTGCACGGAACCGAATGGCTTTGAGACGTGGTCGGCAATACAGCTAATTCAAGACTCAACCAGACTAAGCCAAGCTTTTGCTTTGCATATCCAAGGTTAGCTGAGCTAAGCTGTAGCCATTTTTAGGGAACTCCCAAAGCATGCGAGCACAAAGCTCGACGTACGGCGCTCGCGAATCACGCCGTCTTGGCCGTGATCGCGAACGGGAGGCAGGCACTCAATGCAAGCAACAACGAACTCCCCACCAGAGATACTTGGAACGCCGCAGCCGCAGTCCATCGATGTCGCCCAACCGGACCTCCGATCTCTCTGTCTTCCGCGAGCACATGTTCGCGCCGCCAGCGCGCTTGCCGCACACAGACCAGAGGTGCCATATCTCGGGGGCGCCGACGAACCAGCGTACCGCCGGGCCAGTTTTAGCGCAACACGTCTCTCCTGTCTCTCCCGAAGCGCCCACCGGCTCTGGATCGCGGGTCACGGTTCTCCACGATTCCCACACCCCTACCCCCTAAAGACTGAAGGCCTCTTGATCTGGAGTGACGCCACATTAACAACACGTATCACAACGCCTCAAGTCAGCAAAACCGCCACCAAACGCCACTCCTATGCCAGTCCACACCAAGGTTCGCCACACGATAGCTTGGAAAAACGCCACGTAATTCTGATTTATAAGAAGGGAGATCCCAAGGACCTCAAGAATTACAAACATACAATTAAGCTGTTTACCATAGTTATAGTTAGCCGCATAGGCGACAGCCTGGATTCCCAACCCAGAAAGCAGGCTGTTTTTAGGAAAGGGTACTCAGCCATGAATCACATCCATGTCGTCAATGAAGTGATAGAAAAATCCGCAGTGCACACTAAACCCCTTTAGATGGAATTTATACATTATGATGAAGCGTTTGATTCCGTACTCACCGCAGCCGTGCTAGAAGCGCTAAAAGACCAGGAAATAGAGACCTACATACGGCTTCTAGAAGAAAAGGAATGCACTGGCATGATAACACTTCACAATCAAAGCGATAAATTCCCGATACGAAAGGGAGTAAGACAGGGAGATGACATACTGTTCACAGCGTGTGTCTGGAGGGGGTATTCAGAAAGCTTGGGAAAACACAGGATTACGGATAAACGGAGAATACTTGAGTCACCTGAGGTTTGCGCACGACATAGTCTTACTGAGAGACTGCAGAACACCTGCAAAAAATCTGGCACTGCAATCAGAAAGCATGGCCGTGGGGCCAAAAATAAATGAATAACTCTAAAGCAATGAGGAATAAGCTAAGGTCCCTAAAATTACTAAGGTAGCGCCATCTTTAGATCTCGCCGCCTTTCACCCTCGCCCGCGCTCCTTTCCTACTTCGTTTTTTGCAATTTTCTTTTTCGCCGGCGAACGCCACGCGCCATTGACCAAAGGAAAAGTCACGTGGTTTTTTTTTTTTTTTTTTTTGCTCCGCCGCCGGGTCGCCTCGCCGATGCCTCGCCGGCTGTGACATTGCGCAACGCCGCCGCTGCGACGCCATTGCTGGCTTCCGAGACACCGAGCTTCAGTACCGGCTTTATCGTAGGCGCCAGCTAACAGCAAAGTAAGAATTAGCTGCTCGTTTCGAAAAAATGTCGCACCGGTGTCGTTTTATGTTGCTTCTCGGTGCGATGTGTTGTGCCTTAAGCAGCGCGACTATCGTCAGGCAGGGCACAAGACTTCGTTATTCCGTCCGGGAAACGCGACGCAGAAAGGAGATAAGTTTGGTTGCATAGATTTGAACAGGCATACTTCAGGCCGACGCTGCCAGTTTGTTCTTGCTCTGTTAAATTCTGCGCGAGCTTGAGCGGTCACTTACGAAGAAATGCGTATTCCCTTCGCGACCGTCGTCCACGCTTTGTTCTGAGTAGGCATTGTGCGCAGCGCCGAGTTCGTCCCGTCGTAAGCTTTGCTTTGGATAAGAGGCCGTGTATTTGTCATGTGCGCGCTTAACTTCAGCGGCGTAGCATGTTCAGTCAGTTGCCGTAAGGTTTTCGTGACGCGAGAATTGTTCACCTGAATTCATGCTTGTTTCGGCCGACGGCAGCTTGTGTCTGACCATGTATCGTGTGCGTTCCGAGTGCGTTACGTTATTTTTGGCGTGAAGTCATGTTTTGTGTGTTAGCGACCCGGGTGGTATTATAATCCCGTTGTTATGACATTGGAGTGATTTGCTGCGTAATATGGGCTTGGTCGGTGCGGCGCAAATTGAGGCTGTTGCGAGAAAAAAAAAATTGCGGCTAGGTGAAACAATTTAAGGCCAGCTAATATAGTGACCGCGCCGTTGACGTACGTTTGATTCGCAATTTCTGTTATCGCTTTATTAAATTCGCGCACGTTTGAATGAGCACTTCAAATGCGTATTCGCACCGTAACGGCTGTACGCCCTTTCTTCCGTGTATGCACAGAGGAAGGTTAATTACAACTTACGTTTGCATTACACGTGATGCCGTACATTTGCAGTGTGCGCGCTTACTTCATCTTATTAGTCAATGGCGCAGCGTATCCAGTCATTGCGATTTGAACCAAAACACACTGGGCGACTATATTATTTTCAGCAGACGTATTTTTGTCCAGCAAAGCGCTTGCTAAACGGGTTTAGTGTAGCGAGTTGAGCGGACGCGGCACTGAGCAGATGCGCGAACACGAATTTGACCATGCTTCGGTAGAACGGTCACTAACTCCCTTCTGCAATGCATTATTGCCTATATTTGCGGAGTGTTTGTGGCGCATCATAAACTCGGTGGCGACATTTTTTTCCCTTCTCAATAGGATTATTTCACGGATCAATTTGAGCAACGGATATTGGAGAAGCTTGGCGTTAAAAAAACTAAACCCAAATGCCACTCCCAACATTTTTTCTCACGGGAAGCCACGTCAGCAGCACAAGCCACCTGCACGACGTCATTACGGACGTTTGTTCCAATAAAATATCTATTTGGTGGCACCAATTCATTTTTGTGATTTATTGTTTTCTCTTGATAATCATCGTGACATTGGTCCTCTTCCGAATTTCTTTCGGGTGTATCCCTGTGTTAGTGCAATGTACAAATATGCCAGAATATATCCCAGCACAAAACAATTCTGTCCAGGCGCCTCCATTAATAACGGCTGTAAATGACCGCGCCCGGTGAAAAAACGTATTGAATGATTAATTAACTGCAGTAACTAGTTACATAATTTGTACCTAGAGGGACTCGATCTCTGGTTCGTATGAGAAATAAGAGGCCAGAAATCTGTAATTTCAGTTTACCCGATCGATTGATCGCAGTCTTCTCTGGCGCGTATTCCCAGAATTACAAGTCTGCGTTTTTCACTCGGTTCGCACATGAACGTACCGCCGCTAGTGCAGTTTAGTGTATCCGGCTGTGAAGTCGGGGAAGCAGGGGCTTTTCACGTCACTGTACGTGCACACACGCACAACAGCATGTGTATGTTTTTAATCTATACTCACAGGAGCCTATAACGACATGAAGGTGAAGGAAGCATTTCTACAAAAACGGCAAAGCACTCTAAACTGCGCGGAATTAAGGTAGGATGTAGGTCGTTAGTAAAAGCGGGCGCAGAGTGAACGCCGCTGAGGATTCACAATTATCGTAAGAAAGGCGAGTGCAAGGACGCCAGCGCAGCGCTCGAACTACGGCATTTGTGAATGAAGCGCTCTGTATACTGCCGCGAACCGTGCGCAAGACCTCTGTGCAGTGATTGCACGACCACAGTCACGCGAATGCAAGAACGGAACTACCGTAACAGAGCAGTTTCAAATGTCCACGCTCGATCCTTTCGCATTCACTAGCTATCCTGAGGTGTTACAGAATGCCGCACACGTAAACAAAAACCGCGCTGTGCGTATGCGCCAGCGGCATCCGCCCAGCAAATATCCCCTTGTAGACAAAAAATATAAAACAAAACCCTATCACTCAGTGCGTGTTGGTAAAACGGGGCTCTAGAAATCCTATAAATGCTACCAAAGAGCGATTTCGGGGCGAAAACAAGAGCAAACTGCAGCGAGCGCCCTGAAGCGTAGCGAGGGCGTCTGCTCTCAAGTGGCCAACAAATATGGCGGCACCGGCACGGAGTTAAAGGGACCGCGGCGCCGCGGGTGAGGGGAAAGAAAAAAGAGGAGGGCAGCGGAGAAGGAGGGAGCAGTTGGCGCTACCTTAGTAATTTTAGGGACCTTAGAATAAGCCGGCTTAAAGCGCCCTCTTCGGCTTAGGAAAGGAAACGCTAGAAGTAAAAGAATACAACTACCTCGCACAGATGACTAGTGCTGGCCACAACCACGAGAGAGCAATCCGGCGCAGAACAAGTATGGGTTAGGGAGCACCCGGCAAGTACTCCCAAATAATGAAAAGTAAGCTACCTCTGTCACTCAAAAGAAAAATCTACAGCCAGTGCATACCGCCGGTGGTTACATACGGAACTGAAACTTGGCACCTTACTAAACAGCTAGAAGGGATATGTCGGATTAACTGGCCATGGAACGAATAATGTTAGGATCGAATAACAGTGACAGGGAACGAGCTACCTGGAGCAGAGAGAAAATAAGAGTGGAAGATACAGTTTAAATAAAGAAAAAGAAATTGACTTGGGCTAGCCACGTGGTGAGACGAACCGACATCCGGTGGGCAATGGGGGGAACGGAATGGATACCAAGAGATGTGTCTAGAAGAAAAAGAAGTCCATCGATCCTACAGAGGGATGAAATAAGGAAATTCGGGGGTAAAATGTGGACTCAAGCAGCGCAGGACAGGTGTGGGTGGAGGTCAGTGGAAGAGGCCATCGTCCTGCAGTATACCTGAATAGGCTGACCGGCCCGAGCCTGTCCGACCACCCAGCCGCTATCAGCAGGTGTAACCAGCATGTTCCGAAGCCGCGGGCTGGCTTGCCTCAGACATGCCTGACGCGAACTGTACAGTGACTGTTACCCCGGGCTTTGCGCGAGCGAATGTAAGCTATGTAGGCGCAGGGCAGGCCTACGCCATATCATCTGGGAATGCCCCCAGGAGAAGGATGTGCTGCGTGCTTCGCAGAAGCAGTGTGAGACCGTTCTGCGCAGCTCCTTCCCAGACGTGCCGTCTGAGATTGGTGAAGAGGCTCCACCTCTGTTTAAAAAACCATGTTGGACAAATATTCCTCCCTCCCCCTCCCTCCCCCTTTCTCTCTCTCTCTCTCTCTCTCTCTCTCTCTCTCTCTCTCTCTCTCTCTCTCTCTCTCTCTCTCTCTCTCTCTCTCTCTCTCTCTCTCTCTCTCACAGGCGCCTGCAGTCTTTTCTTCAGCGGTGGGCGCCTGCTTTCGAGCTGAAATATATGTTCAGTGGCCAAATAGTTTACAAAATATACAATTTGAATAAAGGTTCGCTTTTCGTATAGCTAACATTTCGTTGTCCGCAGCGCGGTACCGTGTGACTGTGCTTCGTACGCGCTTGATTTGGCAACGCCGTTCGCAAGCCGCTAGTCTCATCATCCATCAACGATAAAGCCCAAAACAAACAAATAAAACATTCCACGAAAGTGTTTATCAGGACGCGAGGAGCACTTGCGCCAAGGCCCGTGCAATCGTCACATTAGGCCCCAAATGTGCCATCGGAAAGAAAGGAATCCTACAAACGCGTCACTCTGCGGTGCTTCAGTGACCATCTCAGCACCGCTTCAGGGAGCGAGGAAATCGGCGTGCCTGCGAGTAAAACTGGACGCGCATGCGCCCCGCGCTTGTCTCGACAACAGGCGCCGGGGCTCCTGACCGCCCATCGGTGGCGTTTGCCACGCGCTCGCGTGGTCTGCAAAATTAAGTCCCCGCCTGTACATGGTACGTCCATCGTAACTAAACGGACGTCATACGGACGTCCGCTAGAGCCGGATTGGACGTACGGTGGCCGGCCGACGGACGTGCGGTGGTTGCTTGGGTGGCGCTTGCCTTGGAAGGGACGTGCCACATGGACCATGCAAGGTTGATCGGGTGGTCATAGAACGGCTACGGGATTGAAGAAAAAGAAAAGAAAACTTGACGGGTTAATAGAGAAGCATGTACTGGTGGTACTGGCGGCTTGCATGTTCTGTATGGCAGCGTGCTGAAGGAAAACCAGTAAAAGAATCTGCAGAAATTCAGAGCATTGTCTGCTTGTGCTTAGCATTCTCTTGCCGCTTGTCTTGAGTGAGTGCTTTACAGGCAAATTTCTTGGTTTTTATGAATGCTGTGCGATCAATTATCTTCAGATTAAAAGCGTCACTTCCGCCAAATTTGAATTTTTTGTGGAAATGCACGGCATTACATGGTTCGCCATTCTCGCTATCTTTCCTCTATTTTTTCTTGTTTTCTGAAAATTCCGTCCGAATAATTACCCCATTTACGCTATTATAACAATTATAGGTGTCACTTCCGCAAAATCTCCATTTTTGTAGAAATGCAGGGCGTTAAACGGTCCTGGCTGTGGGGGACTCGGCAGAGAAAGTTACACATTAAAAAAAGAACGAAAAGGGTAGAGGGGGCGCAGTCATTCATTTCTAAGGTGGTTGACCTTCAGAAAATGTGCCTTTCTTTTCTAGATTTATCTGATTGTAGGATTTAACGCGCAGTCGCAATGCAGGCGATGAGGTGCGCCGTAGGGGTGGGCTTCGGATTAATTTTGACTACCTGGGGATCGATCCTTAACGTGCGCTGAAATCTCGTGCACATGGGCGTTTTTGCTTTTCATCTCTATCAGAAAAACTGCCGCCGCGGCCGGGAATCGAACCCGCGTACTCGTGCTCAGCAGTGCTTTTCTTTTTTCAGAAGTAAAGATATCTGTTTGCGTTTGGTGAGCAGTAAATGACCATTTTGGGGGTAGCAACAAAACTACATCGGAACCACCTGCGACTCCCGCATTCCTCCTAGCTTGTCGGGGTCGCGGACCCAACAGCTTATCTTTTCGCTGGCATATTCTGTAGGCGAACCAAGAAATGACTCATCAATTCCCCTCACACTGCCGTGGTCTTTCTTCTTGAGGGCACTCTTCCCAACCGGGGCCAACTCGGGAAACGAGGGGCCGTCTCCTAACAATTGCGTTAGCTATGGCGCATTTCACCCCAACGTCAACACACGCGTGATGAATTACTCGTCTTCATTACCGTAGCAAGAAGCTCTTTATAATTAGTGTAGCCCAAAAATTAGTGCAACATATTACTTATTACAGTAAAAGTGACAACTGCAAGTTCGCACATAGATGTTAGCCTGCTGGCATCTACGGGGCCGTACCGCCTACTACAAGCGAACATGGAATACGTGTCCAAAGCGACACGACGATAATCTGCACTCTATGTTTTTTCCTCCGTTTAACTCTTCCAACCATGCTCGAAATTACGCAGCTCAGTAAACACCGGCTTGCAATTTGGCCCCGTACATTGCTTGAAAAAAATCGTAGCACCGCCGAAACCTCGCTGCCTCGCCAAGTCACCCACAAAACGTTCAGGTACGGCAAACAAACACAAAAAAATAAATTGGTTGTCATTGTCTTGGACATCGCTTCTGAAGACGAAGTGAATGCTCAAGCATATGCTCCACATTTTCCCACTAAGAACTTGCGCAGGCTCGACCGTCTCGTGGTTTTCATACGGATCCGCTGTAGGCGTCGCAACGCTACAGCGTAGAACTGGTAGCGGCCGCGGATAGCGGAAGTCACGGCTAACTATACTCACGCCCATTAGTAAGCTTACGCGTAACATGACTGAACTTAATAGCGATCGTACCTTTCTGTCGCGTCGCCGGACTGGCAGCCATTGCGTTGGAGGGCACCGACGGTGATGCAGGTGACGCGCTGCTGTTAACCGGGTGTCAGGCGGGCTTTTTGCGGCACGCAACGGACGCCTGTGTTCCTGAGCGGTCCAGTCCACCGTCACTGCCCGCGCACAAGCTGGTGCCGTCTGCGCCCGTGGCCCACTGTTTCGGTCACGCGCCTCCCGCCAGGCCGCCAGGCTGCGCGATAGTGGTGGTGATGGGTGCGCCCCCATTCCTTTGCGCCCCACGCCAGCCGTCGCGACGACGAGGAAGACAACGGGCACCGGAAAAGCTGGCCAAGCGATATGACCCTCCCTTTCGTGGGGTCCAAATCGCTGATGGGCTACTTTTTTTTTTTTTTTTTTTTGCAGCTGCCTTTTCTTCGATAGTACTGTTAAGAACGGGTGCTGCGTATGTGTAACAGGGGAGAAGGGAGGTGGAGGCTGGTTCTGTTTTGTATACTACTGCCGAGAAATTAAAAAGGAAAGGGGAACTACCCTCATCTGGTATTATCGTTCACAGTATATCACCCTTTTTTGTAAGGCCTTGGTGGCGTGTTGGGATGACGAAGCTATGCAGACAGCGGGGACTATAATATCGCCAACTACCGATTCATCTCTTTCGCTTCGCTGCACCGAACATCGATTGAGTGCATCGTGCCGACGTTTATCCATTATTTGGCTTGAGAAGGAGCCAGAGCACGCGGCCGCACAATGAAAGGTAGCAAATATCTGGAGCCGTCCGGTGATGACATCTGCTCGAAGTTGTACAGCCAGGACCTAACCCCGTCCGTACACCATTGCGTAACCTGACAGGGGTTCTAACCTGATACCAAATAACGTCGCACTGAAATCGTTCCACTAGCACGTGACGCGCACCACATACCAAACCTGAAGCTGCTTCGAGCAAGCCTCCGGTGCATGCACCCGTGTGAAGCGACTGTTAATAGGTTTAGCGCGCCAACGCTGCACCCGGGCTATGAGGCGCGCCATAGCGGATGGCTCCGGAATAATTTGGACCACATGAGGATGACGTGCGCCGAAATATCGACACACGGGTGTTTTCTCTTTTCTCCTCCATCAGAAAAGCGGGCCACCGCGGCACATATATGAAATTGGAGCTACAACGCAAACGTGCTTTACTCAATTGACTCCCTGGACGGGAAGGTCTTGGCATACGTTAGAAAGGCGGATGATGATGATAACGAGACGATGATGATGGCGAGCGGGTTGTAGCGTCAAGCTCTATTTCAAGGGACACGTACCCCTGCCCTCTCAGGCGGTTGTGGGTTCGGCGAAATACGCTCACCGCTCACATTGCAGCGGATAGGGCTTCTCACCCTACGTATATTCCTCGGCCGCTGCCCATGTTAACAGCCGGTCCAATAGAAAACTTTAACGGAAGGACGATCTGCGTCGCGCCACACGTGCCCTCATCCCACCGTGTGGAACGTACCTCCCGAGTAGACTTGCTCTCTGGGAAGAGGTTTTGCTGCGCAGACTTCGCGTTGGAGTGGCGCTTTCAACTGCTGTGACCCGGGCGTGGCCACCACGCTATGATGCCCCGTTTTATGACACTTGCCCCTTCTACACAGCTCCTGCCGAACAAGCTGATGCGGACCATCTAATATGGGCGTGTCCTTAATTGGACTCGGCCAGAAAGCGACACCTGAGAGGCACCGGCCTCCATCCTGGAAGACCCCCCAACCTCCAGCGGTGGCTCTGGGGACCCTACCACCGCCTTGACTTCCTTCGAGAGACGGGTGCCCATCCCTAGCTGTAAATGTGTTATTTTTATGCCAATGGGAATTCTATCGCAAATAAAAAATATAGCCTCGTGCGTGGAATGATACGCGCCGATATATGAGCGGGCCATACCGAGAATTGAGCACGACGTGGCTATGATTAATTGCGGAGACCAGAGCGGCTCGGCTGCGATTGTAGCAATGGTGAAACTGCTGCAGTGAGAAGAGTCAAACTACATCGATTTAAATGAGCTAGGCGCACCAGTGGTAACGATGGTAATGTAGAAGCCTATGATAGAAAAAATTATTTCTTCTGCAGTGCGCAGCCAGAAGTGGCGAAGACCGGAGATGCCGAGCGGAACGCGTTCCGCTCCCCGCTAGCAGACGACTCTCGCTTTCCTAGCGCAACTCGAAACCGCAGCGCCGCGGTGGCGAGAGTCGCGGCCGGCCGCCTTCTCTCCACGGCCGCGGCGGGGAGATACGGAACTGAAACTAAAGCGTGGCAAACTGTTCGCATGGCGACGCAGTGAAACATCCCCCTCGCGAGGGGCACGATCAAATGCAGAGCATTTCCGGGGGCGCACGACGTTAAGTAGTTTGCGTTACGTTAATGTTGTTGCACTTGTGGCAACTGCTGACGAGAGAGCGCTCGTCAGCAGTAAAATTGCAGCCTCGGCGCACGTTGAGTCCGAGAGAGGGGAGAGAGTGTCCTTGAAACGTGCCTGGACGCGCTATCGAATGTTGATCGCGCCGATAGCGAAACGTCTGAGCCGGGCATGTCGAGGCGAGTGATGCGGACTACTACGGACGCCTAGAACGGGGGACATCGTGAGTTAAAGAAATGCTCTGCATTTAAAACTCCGACACAGCAGCTGCGAACTCGCCCGGACTTGACCCTCAGCGCGCTCCGCAGTTCTGGGGCGGTATTCCCGTGTTTTGTCCCTTTTGTGTCCCTTTCAAAAGTGTCCCTTTTGAGCGAGCCCTGATTGGCTAAAAGCGAACACCCGGATGTGACGCCTTACAAGCACGGCGGAGCTATGGGCCGTGGCAACTAGGAGCAGACGATTTGGAGCAGACGATTTTTCGTCGCCTTATTGTTGGTTCGCTCGCGGAACAAAAAACACATAAAAGATACTCTGATACAGAGGTCGGCGAACTAACTCATGAGTCCACTCACTCAGACTCATTTGGACTCAAACTCACGCGTGAGTTTGAGTTTGAGTGAGCGCGAGGCTAGTGTAGCATGGTGAGTTTGAGCTTAAGTGAGTTTGAGCCGAGTGATTCCGACTGAGTCTGAGTCCGATTGAGTTTGAGTACGCCTGACACCTAGTGAATTCTGAGTCCATTTTGAGTTCTGAATACATTTTGAGTTTGAGTCCATTTTGAGTTCTGAGTGCATTTTGAGTTTGAGTCCATTTTGAGTTCTGAGTACACTTTGAGTTTGAGTCCATTTTGAGTTTGAGTCCATTTTGAGTTCTGAGTACATTTTGAGTTTGAGTACATATTGAGTTTTGAGTACATTTTGAGTTCTGAGTACATATGAGTTTTGAGTCCATTTTGAGTTTGAGTACATATGAGTAGCCTAGCAGGCAGCTATGGTTGGCTGTTAAGTGTCATGCGTCACTGTGGGCTCGGAATTCAGGTTACCTGCGGGTACGGCACCAATCGCGATCTGCATGATCGGTTGGGAGGGAGGGGGTGTCTGATTTTTTTTAGTTTCTTGTTGAATTTTCATAGTCATAAGCACTTGCTGTATACCTAATTTTCGCGGCTGGGCGCGTGAGTGATAATTGACTGGGTGAGGTCATAAAAAAGGGTTGTCTTAACTTTTCCTCCTGACGGATCCACTAAGAGCGTGGGAAAGGGTGGTGGGAAAGCACAAGGCGGCGCTGGCGTGCTGGTTGTTCGCCTGCTACTGTTAACGGCTTGATATACTAGGGGTCACAGAGGAAGAGGTGAGAGCCGGGGGGAAATGGGGGCGGGGGCTGTCCTTTCTGCTGTTTCAAATGAATTAGCTGAATTGACTGGGGAGCGCCCCTTAATACAGAATAATGACCACATTAGATTGGGTGTAAAGTGAAACTGGTGAGGCTAAGGCGTGTAAGGTATCAAATGAAAGGTCCGGATTAACGGAATCACGCGGGGTAAATAAAAAAAATGCTTCCTGATTGTAGTCATCAGGCAGTCATAATGAGTCATAGATTGGGTTAAAATTCAAAATGACGCTGCGAGGGCACGTGGGGAATAAAATTCAAGGTATCGATGTGGGGAATCATTCGGGACGAAAATGCGTTATGGATATATCATGACGTAGTCATGGTAAGTCATAGATTCGGTTAAAATTCAAGTTCATGACGCTAGTGCGTGTGGCGTATCAAATTAAAGGTCTCGATGAGGGTAATCACGTGCTTGCTGATTATTATCATGACATTGTCAAAATGGGTCATAAATTAGGTTAAAATTCACAATGATGCCACTGGGTGTCCGGGGCATCAAATTGAAAGTTCCGATATGGGAAATCACGTGGGACCAAAATGTGGTAGGGCTATATCATGAGATAGTCATGGTTAGTCTTTGATTGGTTAAACATTCAAATTGATTCCGCTAGGATGTGATGGGTATCAAATTAATCGTCTTGATGAGCGGAATCACGTGGGGGAAATACAAAAATGCTTCCTGGTTATAACCATGAGATTGTCATGGCGTGTCTTATATTGGGGTAAAATTCGAAGTGACCCCCGCTAGGGCGTGTAGGGTATCAAATTTACGGTCTTGACGAGGGGAATCACGTGGTACAAATAAAAAAAGGCTTCGTAGTTCGAATCATGATATAGTCATTATGAGTCATAGATTGGGTTAAATTCAAGGTGAGGTCGCTGAAGCATGTGGGGCGTCAAATTGAAGGTTCCAGTTAGGGGAATCACGTCGGACACTTAAATAATGCGTCCTGGTTACAGTCATGAGAGTCATGGTTAGTTTGACTGGTATGAATTCCATATGACCCTGCTAGGGTGTGTGGGGTATCAAATTAAAGGTCTCGTCGAGGGGGATAACGTGGGACAAATATAAAAATGCTTTCTGGTTATAATTATGAGGATCTAGCAAAAGGTATATAGTAAAAGGTACACACTCACACTCACACGCTCACTCACTCATTCACTCACACTTACTAACACTCTCACTCTCACTCACACTCACACTCTTACTCACACTCACACTCTCACACACTCACATTCACATTCACACTCACATTCACACTCTCACTCACACTTATACTCACACTCAACTCACACTCGCACTCTCACCTCACTCACACTCTCACTCTCTCTCACACTCACTCTCACACTCACTCTCACACTCTCACCCTCACTCTCACTCACACTCGCACTCACACTCGCACTCACACTCTCACTCACACTCTGCACTCTGACTCTCACTCTCACACTCACTCTATCTCTCACACTCTCTCTCACTCTTACACTCTCACACTCTCACACTCACTCTCTCTCACTCTTACACTCTCACTCTCACTCTCACGCTCTCTCACTCTCCCACTCTCTTTCACACTATCTCACTCTCACTCTCTCTCGCTCCCTCTCTCTCACACACTCTCTCACTCACACACTCTCTCAAACACACACACACACATACTCACACACGCGTGCATGCTGGAAGTTAATAGCTGGGTACGGTGGCGGTCATTGCTTACTACGACAGCGTGGTGTTTTTCCTAGCTACGAGAGCTCATCCCACCTAGCAAATGCTAATAAAAACTAATACAAGTGCCTCAGCAAACAACCAGGCACTTTTTTTGTTTGTCCCACGTGATTTCCCTCCTCGAGACCCTCAATTTGATACCCCACATTCTTTAGCGCCACACCTCTCTGCATTTTCACCCAATCTGAGACGATCTATAACTCCCGTGTTACACGGTTCGCTATTTTCGATATTTTTCTTTTTTTTTAGATTTTTAACATTTAGTTTTATCAATTCTCTACATTTACGCTTTTATAATGATTACAGGTTGAACTTCCGTGATATCTGAATTTTTGTGTATATGCAGGGCGTTACAAGATCATGGCGGGGATAGGGGGAGGGGTGTACTCGGCAAAGAATGCTTCGCAATAAAACAGCAAAGGTATATCAATGAACGCCTCGCGCTTCACAGATTCGCGGGGACAGTTCGCTTTGACACAAGGCGTTTTTTCAGGATGCAGAGCAAGAATGCACGGAACCGTAACCCTAAACAGCCTCGACATAAATGAACGGAGCAGTAAGTGCACGTCCCCTCACTTGTTTCGACCTGGGGACCCAGCACACCATCGAGCCTGGACCACCTCTGTCATGAACACGAACACGGAGCCTAGATCAAGAGTTTGGTATCCAATATATACGTACAATTGCTTCCAACCAGCGCTACTCTGCATGGGCAGCAGGTATAGCTGTATTAAATCTGCAATGAAAATATTTTCCGACCTCACAGGAGCTACGGTGTCATGTCGTGGCGAATGCAAGAGTTTGAGCTCACGAATTTGTACCCGTAATATTTTTACCACGCGTGAATTTGAAAACACTGACTGCTAATTGAATCAGAGTCCATCTGACCCCAAGTAAATTCCTAGCATGAGAGAGTTGTGAGGCCATTTGAGTTCTGAATTCATTTTGAGTTTTGAGTCCATTTTGAGTTTGAGTGCATTTTGAGTTTTGAGTAAATTTTGAGTTTTGAGTACATTTTGAGTTTGAGTACATTTTGAGTTTTGAGTAAATTTTGAGTTCACTTTGAGTTTTGAGTACATTTTGAGTTTTGAGTCCATTTTGAGTTTGAGTACATTTTGAGTTTTGAGTCCATTTTGAGTTTGAGTACACTTTGAGTTTGTGTACATTTTGGGTTTTGAGTACATTTTGAGTTTTGAGTCCATATTGAGTTTTGAGTACATTTTGAGTTTGAGTACATTTTGAGTTTTGATTACATTTTGAGTTTGAGTACATTTTGAGTTTGAGTACATTTTGAGTTCTGAGTACATTTTGAGTTTTGAGTCCGAGTGAGTTCTGAGTTTTGCGCTCAATGTGAGTTTGAGTTTGAGTGAGCGCAGATGTGCTGCTCAGCATTGAGTCTGAGTTTGAGTGAGTGGTGATTCAAAAATACGGTATTTGAATCAAAGGCCCACTGCATAACCGGAAGTACGTCCCGATGAAAGGGACGCAAAAGGGACGTTTGCAAAGGGGACAGTTACGAGAATACCGCCCCTGGGGCGTTTCAAAGGACAGTGATAAAGAGCGCGCTTTTCGTGTGCAAATGACGCACAGTAACGTCACGTCGCCATACGTGTTTCTAATGAATGATGATGCAGGCAGCGGAATTATGCGCAACGAATGAAACTGCGCAATACACTCGAGCTGTCGTGCACAGATGGAAATCTCAAGTCCGGTCGCGCTAAGCGCAGAATTAAATTATATAAGTCAAAGCACACATGAATTATAGCGGTGTCTCGGCATTTGGTGATGCAAGTGAAGACCACGTTAGTATAAACGAGAGTATACAGCACCTGGTTAGTACCAGTTATGGGTAGTTTAGCGTACAAGTGTTCACATACCCGAGCCAACCAATAGTGCACATTTTTGGTCCCGCATGCCTAGCCATTTTTTATTCGTCACAAATACACACTCAAACACGACATCTACTGCGTTATTTTCAGAGTATCGTCATATATTCGATCATATACGGCATCGGTGCTTGCGCCAGATGTGATATGTCAGTTGAAGCGTCTCGTTGAAGCGTCTGTCATCTTCCACTCATCTGCGCCTGGATGAAGCTTTCCGCGTGTTAATGACACCAGATTTGACATTTCGCATCTCGTCCAGACCTGCATATTTAAAAGCAACAAATTCAGTCGGCAAATGCACTTTTATTACATACACGGCGAACTCGATTAATCAATTTCAGTCTAGTTGGTCTCTCGTCCAACAAATCGCTTTCGGATGATTTCATATATCTATAAGGACCTAGTCTATATACTGATCTAATTCAATGTTTATTTAAGGGCAGTGGCGTAAATCCAGAAAAATCACAAGGGGGGACACACATCTTGCCAAGGCGTCCATTTTGTTTTGTGCTTTATTTTTATTTATATACACATTACTATCGTGATTTGAATTAAAATAAGAAAAACGAGCATGCTTTCATACCTCACGTAATTGCACTGTGCTATTGCAGACGTTAAAAAAAGATCAATAAGAAATACTCTATACAATATGAGTACTGATCACCTATGACATGTTTCCTAGCTTTCGACACTTCTAGAGGGTCCAAAAACGAGAGCGCGGTTTTTGCACGCACTGACAAAGTCTTTTAACAACCCTGGCAACGTTATGAGGTCTATAATGTCTTGATGAACGTGTGACAAAGCCATACAGTTTAGGTGTTCCTCCCCCATCGTACTACGCAGCCATGTTTTCAGTCTTCTCAAGGCACTGAACGATCTCTCTGCTTCACAGGAAGAGACCGGCATCACTAAGATAATCCTGAGAACACTCTCCACTTCCTTGAAATACTGGCGGGTGGACGTGTGCATGTTCCGGAGTACTGCTGCCACGTCGTCGACGGACTTGAGGTTGCAGTGTTCTTCGTGCAACAAGCGCACGCGACACGACTTTACCGATATCGATGCTCTTGTATCGTCGGATCACGTCCAAATCTGCTTCTGATGACCGGTTCAGAAGGACAAGTTCCAGTGCCCTGTACGTCACGATTCCCTCGGAATCTGGATTAAACCTCTTCTCAATGCCCGCTACAGCTGCATCAATTATTGAAAAAAATATTCGTCGAAAGTAGGCCCTTGCTTCAACTGGGGCGTCACTGGCACTCCAGTTTTCGTACCTCGCTGGTGATAAAAACAACAGTTAGTGACAAAAACAACAGTTGTTTTAGCTTTCAAAGGTAAATGAAAGATGAATCTCAAGGGGGGGACACTTGCAAGAGGTGTCCCCCCCAGCCCCAACACAAGGGGGGTCTGGACCCCCCTGACCCCCCCATGATTTACGCCACTGTTTAAGGGTATCGACTTTTCTCTCGGTACGCATAAATGACGTATACTTGTGATAACGTCACGCGATGAATCGCCCTTTTCAGACTTTTATTATAAACAAATATTACCTGAATGAATAAATATTTATTTTGCTCTTAGTACGTTCTATGGGCCTCTCCACTGGATGCCCAGAATGTAAGTTTTCAGGAAACTTGTCTGACCCAGCTTATTTCAAATCCAGTGGCACTTTGTAACCTTGTCAATTTTAAGTTGGGAAATCAACGTCGTGTATATACAATACGGCTCATTAAAGAAATTCATTCAAGGTTTATTTTTTTTCTTTTCTTTTCTATTAGATACATATTTTGAGGCGCCACAGACAAACCGCCTTTACAAGGGGACACGCTTACGGCCACTAGTTTTACGGCGTTCGAGTAAAATATGGAATTTACTACTTCCCAGTCTACTTCTGTAAAGCGAACTGGCGTTTCTATACGATGGCGAACGCTTCAGTTTTTGGGGCGATTCAATTCAGCAAACTGTGGCACAGAGTCAGTGGAGGTAAAACTCTACGCACGAGCATTGGAGGGCGCAATAAGTCATTCCGCACGCGGGCTTATGCAATTATCACGTACTGTCTCATTACCGGAGCCCTTGCCGACGAAGTCGACGCGTGCTCTGAGTCCCTTTCCCACGGAGGTCTTCTTGCCCCCCAAAATAAGCACCATGTCAGACGTCTGGGCCTTCACCACTTCGCCGGCCTTGATCTCGTTCGCCGGCCTTGACACACGTGTGTGTGTCGCCGGCCTTGACACACACACACACACACACACACACACACACACACACGCACACACACACACGCACACACACACACGCACACACACACACGCACACACACACACGCACGCACGCACGCACATGCACACACACACACACGAACACGCGCACACGCACACACACACACACACACAACCCGCCGCGGTGGCTCAGTGGCTAAGGCGTTGCGCTGCTGAGCACGAGGTCGCGGGTTCGATTCCCGGCCGCCGCGGCCGCTTTTCTGATGGAGACGAAAAGCAAAAACGCCCGTGTGTACGAGATTTCGGCGCACGTTAAAGATCCCCAAGTGGTCAAAATTAATCCGGAGCCCTCCACTACGGTGCGCCTCATCGCCTGCGTTGCGTCGGCGCGTTAAACCCCACAATCAATCAATCAACACACACACACACACACGCGCAAACGCACACGCACGCACGCACGCACACACACGCAAACGCACACACGCGCACACACGCGCGCGCACACACACACACACACACACACACACACACACACACACACACACACACGCACACACACAAATGACAATCTCTCATGCTTAGAAATTCAGTGCAAATTCCTCCTTTAGACTAAACATGTTTCTCGGTTTTGTCTCCACGCGTGATTCCTGCGAATGTCAAGCGCGGCAAGCACATCGTAACCCCACGTCAAAGTACAACCTTTGTGTATTTTTCCCGCAGAGCTGGACATCACAATAATGCCGCATTGCCCAGATGTGGGCATCACTCAGCGCTGCCTTGGCCTTGAAAGGAGGAAATTAATGGCGAGTTTAATTATCTCCGCGCCGAAGGCGAACGAACAAAACGACTGAAAAAAAAAAACAACGAAAAAAATGCGGAGTCCCCGAAGACTCCGTTGCACTTGTTGTGCGGGCTGTCACCTTACATGTGTCACACGCCTAGTGAAAAGAAGCGTCGCTCCAACACGGTTATGCTGCCGTACATAACCGAGATCTTCTAGGAAAGCTCGAGTTGCGGATGGCACAAGATGCAGAAACAAAATGAAGAGGACAGCGTACACGTGACCCACCCAGGTGCCAAGAGGCGATGTAACAGCCGGTGCTGTCAGCAAAATAACTGCACGACGACTCTCCTCCGCCTTCCCCACCCCGGTAGAAACTTGCGTACACTACCGCCGATTTCAGATGCTCGTGGCGAGTAGGTTCCATACGACGGAGACCCACCCGCCAAAGGCTCGGTGCGGCAACAATAACAAGGATTGAAAACACTGGCCGTGGTCTGGTGATCGCTCTTGCAGGACGGTGGAAGTCCGTCGATGCTCCATGGCAAGAGCACGCAATTCGGTCAACCTATAGACGATGACTCCTGGCTCCCCGGTTCAGAACTGAAGCCAACGCGCCAACCGTCGCCTAACGCTTCTCTCTGTAGATTCCCTACATCGGAAGCGACATCACCAGTTACGAGACAGCCGTCATTTCCAGTGCAGTGCTAGTTGCGAAGACTCGCTAGGTAGTTGTACATATATGACAATGTTTATTTCCTGCTTGATATTCACTGTTGTATATAGTGTTCTTCACATTTGTGTGTATTCCCTCTCGTTCGCTTATATCTTCGCTAACGTCTCCACCAAGCATGTTAGTTATTTTTCTGATTGGAGCGGAACTGTAAAAAGGTGTATTCTGCCTAAACAAATTTACAAATTTAATCTTACTGTTACCAATTCAGGGCGCTAGACTCACTCTCTCCGCTGCTAATGGTAAAAGCTGGACAGCAAAGACCCACCCCTTTCTCCTGGATTTCGGCGGAAAATTCGTTATCCTGCAGATATATTCCGGCCTTTTGACACCCGTCTGGCGATCCCAGCGCCCGTTACCGAAGCTTCTTTCGCATACAAAATAACAACAAAATGTTCCTCGGTCACGCATGCTTACGTCTAACTCATTATGGATTCCTCCGGCGATACTTATCAAACACTTCTTTACTGCTAGGTTCCTTCGTCTTTGGTATACGAATCACTTCGGTAGGCAGATTGGTTCTGTTGCGGAAAATGAGCTGGTGGGTCGCATGGTCATTCCCTTTTTTCCTAATTATGTAGCTTATTTGAGCGAAGTTTGTGTTAAAAGTGGTGTCAGTATGGTTCTAACGAGGCAATCTTTCGAATGAACCAAACTTGTATTTTCTCTTCATGGCTCCTTTAAATATAACCAGCAAAGTCTAGTTTTCGCCTTTGATAAAAAAAGTTGAAAGTTGAATAATAAACGTCTTGAGGCAATTTCTGAGTCACTGCTTATGTTTCCTCCTTTCCTGCACAACCTACGTTAGCATGGTTGTGCCCGACCCACAGCCCACTTTTTTATATCGGAACCATACCAAAGGCTATGATATGACTGCACAGGTTATCAGCGTAAGATAACGTTTTACATAGGCTTTAAGCGGGATTCACACGACGGAGGAACAGGCGCGCGGAGGCGGACGGATATGTGACGTCAACAGCACGTGACCGGATTATCCGGCCTGGCGGCGCATCCACACGTGCGGAGCTACGCGGAGTGACTATACTCGCTTACAACTCAAGAACGGCACCACCTCATTGAGTGTAGCCCTCCGCCAAAGCGCCGTACACGTGACGTCAGTGCGCGCGGGTTTTGAAAGGGGTTTGCTATGAATGCGTGATATCGTCTGCCTTGTCTCACGCAGTTTGTTTGTCGTCACTGGAGTCGTTTATAAGCATATTAAGTCCAAAAAATCACGGTAACGGCTCACGTCATGTTCAAAATATTCCCAGTACCGCCCTACTTGCGCCGCACGGAGAAACATCCGGCTACGACGATAAGGCACAGCGGCAACTTCCGGTGCCGTTCTTAAGACGACAGCGCCGAGGAACAGGTTCCATTCCCCGCCGAGGGCCACCACCGTCGAGCCAGAACATGCGGAGGCATTTTCTTTCGCGGAGCCTCCGTGGGCTATCTCCACCGAGGGGCGGAGCCGAAAACTGGTCACGTGAGCGGGTCCCGCGGGCCAAAAAGAGGGTTTCTCCGTCGTGTGAATCCCGCTTTCGTGGTGAGGGTATTTCGGCGTCGAACCTTGCCCCCTAAAACACGGAAGCATCCGGAATAACTTTCACACGCCAAGCCTCCGCAGCGCCGTCAAATAATTGCTCAGTTCGGGTGATGGGAACTTTAGGCTTAGCGTCGTGGCGGAAATTTGATCGCCGCTATCTGTGCAACTGCGAATGACAATCCTTAACACAACTTTTCACGACACTATCATCCCCTTTCTCGCATGTGGAAGTGTATTTCAGCTATAACTGCCGTTTGAGCGATCGGTGACCAAGACATCTGCATTGCCTGTTTTGATGCTTCCGCGCAGGTAGCGCCATCTCTCGGCCGCTCCGCGCACCGCGCGCGGCGGCGATTGGTCGGATCGCCGAACGTCCGCGGCCGGTCAGCGTAGGCTTAGCATCGCGGCAGATATCTGATCGCCGCTTTTAAAATAAGCCCTGACAACAAGCCCTAGCACAATTTTTCATCACACTAATACCTACTTTCTCGCATGTGGAACTTCTTTTTAGCGATCAGATTGATTCGGAAGAGCAGCGACAAGCGGTTGCTACGGTGGTCTGCGCCGGTTCGAGCCGCTGAGCGTGCCGAGTTGGCAGGCGCGGACTGATTCTGAAGGCAGAAAATGCTTCACGATTACCTGCTTAATCCATTTCTAGCGAGCGACGCGCGGAATCAACAAATTCAGCTTAGCGATCGTCGTAGTTGATCGGGTGAGTCGAGGAACGAGCCGCAGGTTTCGCTTCAGCCATGGTCACACGCAGTCTCGCTGGCTGCGAGAGCGACGCAAGAACGCAAACACCAGCTTGGGGCGCCCGCTATTTCTGCAAAATAGCGTGCGCGCTAAACGCAAACCCAAAACCCCAAGGACGGCTTGGGTTCTGCGCATGCGCAGTACGACGCCCCAAGACGTTTGGGGGCCTCTCGCTGGTCATGCCGGCTGTCAGCAGGCTGCGCTGGACGTATCCAAGGGCACGCGTTCGCGCGTTGTTGCTAACAGTTCTGACCTCTGTACATGGCTTGAAAAAAAACAAAACAAAAAGAACACGGCAGCCGTTGAAACCTCGCTGCCTCGCCAAGTCACCTACAAAATGCGCAGGTACGGCAAACACAAACAACAAAGAAATCGGGCATCGCTTCGGAAGACGAAGTGAACGCGCAGGAATATGCTCCACATATTCCCGATAAGCGCACGTTCGACCATCTCGTGGTTTTCATACAGATCCGCTGTAGGCGTCGTAACGCTACTGCGTAGAACACCACAAGAACTGGTCGCGGCCGCGGATAGTGAAAGGCACGGCTAACTATACTCAGGCCCATTAGTTGATTGATTGTGGGGTTTAACGCGCCGACGCAACGCAGGCGATGAAGCGCGCCGTAGTGGAGGGCTCCGGATTAATTTTGACCACCTGGGGATCTTTATCGTGCGCCGAAATCTCGTACGCACGGGCGTTTTTGCCTTTCGCCTCCATCAGAAAAGCGGCCGCCGCGGCCGGGAATCGAACCCGCGACCTCGTGCTCAGCAGCGCAACGCCTTAGCACGCCCATTAGTAAGCTTACGCGTAACATGACTGAACTTAATAACGATCGTACCTTTCTGTCGCGTCGCCGGACTGGCAGCCATTGCGTTGGAGGACCCCGACGGTGATGCTAGGTGGTGCGCTGCTGTTATCCAGGTGTCAGGCGGGCTATTTGCGGCAAGCAACGGACGCCTGTATTCCTGGGCGGTCCCCCTGTCCGGCCAGTCCACCGACACTGCCCGCGCACAAGCTGGTGCCGTCTGCGCCCGCGGCCCACTGTTTTGGTCCCGCGCCTCCCGCCAGGCTGCGCGATAGTGGTGGTGATGGGTGCGCCCCCAATGCTTTGCGGGCCATGCCAGCCGTCGCGACGACGAGGTAGACAACGGGCACCGGAAAAGCTGGGCAAGCGATACGACCCTCCCCTTCGTGGGGTCCAAATTGCTGATGGGCTACTTTTTTTTTTGCTGCTGCTGCTTCTGCTGCTTCGATAGTAATGTTAAGAACGCGGGGTGCTGTGTGTGTGTGGGTGAGAGAGGAGGAAGGGGGGGGGGGGCTGTTTATGTTTTGTGTACTACTGCCGAAAAATTAAATATGAAAGGGTGAACTGCTCTCATCTGGTATTATCGTTCACAGCATATCATGCTTTTTTTTTTTTTTTGATAAGGCGTTGGTGGCGTGTTAGGATGACGAAGCTATGCAGACAGCAGGGACTATAATATCGCCAACTACCGATTCATCTCTTTCGCTTCGCTGCATCGAACGTCGATTCAGCGCATCGTCCCGACGTTTGTTCACTATTTGCCGTGAGAAGGAGCCAGAGCACGCGACTGCACCATGCGAGGTAGCAAATATCTTGAGTCACCCGGTGATGACATCTGCTCGAAGTTTATAGCCAGGACGTGACCCTGTCCGTACACCATTAGGTAAACTAAAAGAGGTTCTAACCTGACACCCAAATAACATCGCATTGAAATCGACACGTGACGCGCACCACGTACCAAACCTCAAGCTGATTCGAGTGAGCCTCCGGTGCACCTGTATGGATTGGCAGTTGAGTTTAGCGCGCCGAAGCTGCCCCCGGGCTATGAGGCGCGTCATAGCGGACGGCTCCAGATTAATTTGGACCACCTGAGAATCTCTGACGTGCGCCGAAATCTCGACACACGGGCGTTTTCGCGTTTCGCCTCCATCAGAAAAGGGGACCACCTCGGCACCTGTATGAAATTGGAGCTACAACACAAACGTGCGTGAACTCAACGCCGTACTACTGTCACCTCCCTGGCCATACGTTAGAGAAGCGGGATGATGATGATGAGCGGTTTGTAGCGGCAAGCCTCGTGCGTGGAATGATACGCGGCGATATAGTATGACCCGGCCTACCGAGACTTGAGCACGACGAGGCCGTGATTATTTGCGGAGACCAGGGCGCCTCAGCTGGGGTTGTAGCTGCTGCAGTGAGAAGCTGCGGCAGAGAAGCTGTTAAGCTGAACGGTGAAGCTGCTGCAGTGAGAAGAGTCA
The DNA here is from genome assembly GCF_048455015.1 of Haemaphysalis longicornis. Lineage (NCBI taxonomy): Eukaryota > Metazoa > Arthropoda > Arachnida > Ixodida > Ixodidae > Haemaphysalis > Haemaphysalis longicornis. The sequence continues at coordinate 182,424,263 of NW_027526295.1, forward strand.
GGAGCATGGATAACTGTTTGACAAACGAGCTGCGAACTCGTCCGGACTTGCCCCTTGGCGCGCGCAGTTCTGGCGTGTTTGAATTTGGACGGTAATAAAGAGCACGCTTTTCGCGCCGTGTGTGAAACCGACGCACAGTTATGTCACGTCGCCAAACGTGTTTCAAATGAATGATGATGCAGAGAGCCACATGTAGGCGCAATAAACGGAACTGCGCAGTTCAGTCCAGCTATCGCTAATCCGGCCACAGATAATGAGCTAAGCGGAGAATTAAATTAATCAAAGTCAAAGCGCACATGCATTATAGCGATATCTCAGCATTTGGTGATGCAAGCGAAGACTACGCTAGAATAATCGAGAATAGACCTCGTTAGTACTAGTTATAGCGTACAAGTGTTCACATAGCCGAGCCAACCAATAGTGCACATTTTTGGTCCCGCTTTCCTGGTCAATCTTTATTCATCATAACGACATTTCCTGCGTTATTTTCAGGGTATCATCATATATTCGATCATATATGGCACCGGTGCTTGCGCCAGATGTGGTATGTCAGTTGGAGCGTCTCGTTGAAGTGTCTGTCATCTTCCACTCATCTGCGCCTGGATGAAGCTTTCCGCCGTGTTAATGACACCAGATATGACATTTCGGATCTCGTCCAGACCTGTGTATTTAAAAGCAACAAATTCAGTCGGCAAATGCACTTTTATTACACACACGGCGAACTCGATTAATCAATTTTAGTCTAGCTGGTCTCTCCTCCGACAAATCGCTTTCAGATGATTTCATATATCTATAAGGACCTAGTCTATATACTTATCTAATTCACTGTTTATTTAAAAGTATCGACTTTTCTCTCGATACGCATAAATGAAGTATGCTTGTGATAACGTCACGCAACGAACCGCCCTTTTCAGACTATGATTATAAACAAATATTAACTGAATAAATAAATTTTTTTTTTGCTCATAGTACGCTCTATGGGCCTCTCCACTGGAAGCCCTCGAACGTCAGTTTTCAGAAAACTTGTCTGACCCAGCATTTCTCTAATTCAATTGCACTTTGTAACCTTGTCCATTTTAAGTTGGGAAATCAACATCGTGTATATACAATACGGCTCATTAATGAAATTCAATGTTCATTTTGTTTCTTTTTTTTATTTTAAGGCGCAACAGATAAGTCGTCTTTACAAGGGGCGATGCCGAAGGCCATTATTATGCTTTGTAACGCGTGAATTAGTTTTGTATAATCTTCAAAAATTACCCCCTTACTCAATGCCCTGTAAAGGGGCCTGTAAGAATTTTAAATAAATCAATAAATAAAACAAATATGTGTTCGAGTAAAATATGAAATTTACTACTTCCCAGTCTACTGCTGTAAAGCGAACTGGCGTTTCTCGAGTATATACGATGGCGAACGCTTCAGTTCTTGGTGCGATTCAATTGAGCAAACTGTGGCACAGAGTCAGTGGAGGTAAAACTCTACGCATGAGCATTGGAGGGCGCAATCAGTCATGCTGCACGCGGGCTTATGCAATTATCGCATACTGTCTCATTACCGGAGCCCTTGCCGACGAAGTCGACCCGTGCTCTGAGTCCCTTTCCCACGGAGGTCTTCTTGGCCCCCAAAATAAGCACCATGTCAGACGTCTGGGACTTCATCACTTCGCCGGCCTTGATCTCGTTACCACAGTACCTGCGTGGCAGGTAGACAGGGCCGGATTGGTGAAGCGATGCTCTGAGCAATAAAAATCACCACACGACAACACACACGCACAAAGATGTCATGCTTAGAAATTCAGGTCAAATTCCTCCTTCGGACAAAACAAGTTTCGTGATACCCGCGAATGTCAAGTGCGGCAAGCACTTCGTAACCCCACCTCTACGTACAACCTTTGTGCATTTTTCCCGTGGAGCTGGACATCACAACAATGCCGCTTTGGCCAGATGTGGGTATAGCTCTAAAAGCAGTGCGGCCTTCATCTTAAAAGAATGAAATTATTGACAGGTTTTATTATCTCCGCGCCGAAGACGAACAAAACAATGAAAGAAACATGTGAGTGGCTTGGCCCCGAAGACTCCGTTGCACGTTTAGTGCGGGCTGTCACCTTGTGTCACAGGCCTAGTGAAAAGAAGCATCGCTCCAACACGGTTATGCTCCCGTAAATAAGGGAGAACTTCTCGGAAAGCTCCAGAGTTCCGGATGACAAAAAGACGCAAAAAAAAGTGGTTTATCCTTCTTTTCATGGGAATCGGTAAAACACGAAAGTGAAATGTGCGTTTGATATGAACTTTCATATCGCTATTTATATTTCGTCGGTAAACGTTAGACACTGGATTACACGCGCCGGAGCATTGCGTAAATCCGATTGAAACCACGATTGAAACGGGTTGTCAGCGAACCGTTTGGTGAAGTTACAGTACGCTACAGGCAAAGGAGCATGATTTGCGGGTCGGCAGCACTCTTGTGGGTGTGCTTGGCGAGCGACGTCCTGCTGGCGGGTCGCTTAGGCAAAGGTGCGGCCACATTGTTTCTGCACCGTGGCGTGTACGCCAGACACTTGCGTTGCGACGAGCTCAGCTTGTGGAACGCGGCCGTGACGTTCCACAAGCTGAGCAGCGTTCCACATAGGCGGCGGACGGATACACACCAAAGCTTTCGCTGCTACACACTGTCCTATCGAGGCGCCAACTATCGGTGCCTATTAGCCTCATGACGCACTACTTCCTCTCCTAGACGGCAGCACCATCTGAATGGAAAAGTTAGAGGGAAGTACATAAGGCGCGTTCGTACAGCTATCTGGGCATGACTTCATGGCTCAGTCGGTAGAGCGCCTCACACCTCCCGTTACGGCCAGAGTGACCTTGGGCTCTAAACCTAGCGCCGCCGCGTTAATAGAAGCTTTTCTGATTATGTCATTTCCGTGACGGATATGACGTTGGTGAGGCCTGTGTACCCCGGCATAAAACACTTTCGTGGTAAAAAAAAATGAAGAAGATATATCGTATACGCGACGCGCCCCTGGTGCCAAGAACCGATGTAACAGCCGGCGCTGTCAACAAAATAACTGACAACAAGCACGACGACTCTCCTCCGCCTTGCCCACCCCGGTAGAAACTTGCATACAGCTACTGCCTATTTCAGATGCTTGTAGCGAATGTAGGTTCCATACGACAGAGACCCACCCGCCAACTGCTCGATACGGCGGGTTGAAAACACTACCCGTGGTGTCGTGATCACTCTTGCAAGACGGCGGAAGTCCGTCGGTACTCCAAAGAGCACGCAATTCGGTCAAACAAGACGACTCCGCGCTCCCCGGTTCATCACTGAAGTCGACTACCAACCATCTCCGGGTATTGTTCTAAGGGCTAGCTGCGAAGACTCGTTAGGTAGTTGTACATATATTGTCACGTGTTTCATCGGCGCCAAGAGACGACTGTGAGGACGAAGAAGTGGTTGAGTGCGCGTGCTCTCTCATCATTGTCATTCAGAGCTCTGGCGCTCCCGCTTGGAACCCTGTGCTCGAGCTATCCCACTAAAGAGGCTCCGGCTGCTTGTACTGACCCGGTCGTCTCCTTCAAGGACCCCGGCTCAGCATCTGCGTGTTTATAGTACGCGACAATATGACAATGTTTATTTCCTGCTTGATATTCACTGTTGTATATAGTGTTGTTCACATTTGTGTGTATTTCCTCTCGTTCGCTTATATCTTCGCTAACGTCTCCACCAACTGTAGTAAGGGTGTATTCTAAATAGCCGAATTTACAAAGTATAATCTAATTGTTACCAATTCAGGGCTCTGACTCACTCTCTTCGCTGCTAATGGCCGAAGCTGGGCACCAAAGACTCACCTCTTTGTCACTGGATTTCGGCGGAAGATTCGTTATCCTGCAGATATATTCCGACCTTGTGACACCCGTCTGACGATCCCAGCGCCCGTTACCGAAAGCTTCTTTAGCATAAAAAATAACAACGAAACATTCCTCGGTCACCTGACCTCGTTTACGATGCTTCGAAAGCGAAATCATTATGGATTTTACCGGCGATACTTATCAAACATTTATTTGCTTCTTACCCCCACAATACCCTACTCCATTCAATGTACCCCACCCTCTACCCCGCATCTTACAAATACTGCCCTCATCCTGGCACCCTATACCATCTGGTATGGGGGTGTCAACAAACCCCGTCCCTTACTCCCGATCCCCGACCCACTTACGAGCAGTGGGTGGCACAGCTGACCAGCTCCGGCCTCTCCTCCCAGAGTATCCTGGTAGAGAGGGCCCGGGTGGCTAGCGCAGGCCAGGGTATCCCGGACTAGAGGAAACCCCCCACCAGGCGGGTGCCCAAACAGCAGCACCTATAGGCTCGCATAAATAAAGTTTATTCCTCCTCCTCCTCCTTTGCTGCTAAGAGCCTTCGTGTTTGGTACGAATCCCTTCGGCGGGCAAACTGGCGACGCTTCTCTGTTCTCTGTAGTTGGGGTGCACCTGTTCTACTTACGTGTCGCTGCGTTCCTCTGTCACGCGATATGGCGCCCGCTGCGCATGCACTGGGCGAACTCATGTTATGTCGTTGGCAGCGTGCTGAGGCACTCGGATACTCTGGATGCGAAGGCTAAATTCCCATGCGAACTCAATTGTGTTTTTTTATTTACTCTTTCCAGCGGCGGCCATTTTCTGTACCGGACGACAACTTTAACGTCGGTTTTCGCACAATCAGGAACTCGCGGCTTTCTTTTGTCGAGCAATCAACATAACGGTGAACTGCATCCCGGAACCAGCGTGGCGCTAGGGCCTGTCGCCCCGCTCGTCCACGCATGCAGGCATGTATGCCCGCCTCACTGACGCTCATTAAGCATTTTTAATTAGTTGACGTTGGTAAGCTGCCTCACTGATTAGTTGGTAAGCTGTCCCACTGATTGATTGATTGATTGATTGATTGATTGATTGATTGATTGATTGATTGATTTCTTCACCTTGAGATATTATAACGCGCCGGAGCAAGAGCTGGGCAATGAGGTGCGGTGCAGTGGACGACTCCAGATGAACTGCCACCAACGACTCACTTGTACTCGGCGTTTCAGTTTTCCGTTTCCCTTATAAATTTTAGCCGCCGCAACCAAGGCTCGAACCCTCGACCTCGTATAATCGCATTCTGAGCCGTTGCGAGTGATCGAATGGTACGCACGTTCTTCTTAGGGAAAGACAAGTGGGGGGAAGAGGAGGGTGGTGGTATGCTCCTCAGACATAATCCAGACGACCCTAAGTGTCATCTGAAACGTCAATGTTAAGCTTGCTAAGTGTGCCGCCCTCAATGCGTCCTAAGCCTTGTCGTATACGAAGCCCTCTCCATTTGCCGCAGCCGGGACTGGCGCTCACATCTTTCCGTGGAAGCGGTCTCGGGTGCGCACCTCCAGCCGCTCCCGGGCGCACTGGCCGTTGTACTTGCTCGCCGGGTTGTCGTCGGGCAGGGACAGGCGGGGCTCGATGCTGAACTCCTCGAAGGTCAGCTGAGGAACCTTGCCTGCCGGTGCCTGCATGCGCGCATGCCACGCCATATTTCAACGCGCCCTTCCTACGGGCTGCATTGAAATCGTTTTAGTCAAATATTTAAAAAAAAAGTGGGAGAGAAATTACAGAAACCACAACCGATTATCTGAAGGTGGTACGATCTACAGCTACAGCCGTAAGCGTATGGATGTCGATTATGATGGTTCTCTATGAACAATATGATGGTACCTCAATGATATAAAACGAGAAACAAACAAGAAAAAACAAAGACGGCGTGGACATGTGCCTAGAGTTCATATGTGGGCACCAGGCGGATGCCGATAACCCTTCCGATACACTGGTCTGGTGTTGGCATCGCTATTTTGGGCTGATCCACCTCGTGGATATGTGTCGTGTGCACGTGGTGTTACGAATCGGCCCGCCGCCGTACTTTCCCGCATCGCTCCTCGGTTGTGCGGCGAAGCCACTGTGTGCGCCTTTGAAGACAGGCCCCATCTTGTCGGTGAATCATACTTTCACGTCGAGACGCGCCCAAGGACACAGAGGCCTCGCGATCGCAGCGGAGTCCTCCTCTCTCCCCTCTCTCTCGGACTCAACGTGTGTCGATGCTACCGACTGCTCACGAACTCTGGAAAGGGCGTTGTGTGTGTCTGTGACGTTCGTAGCGTGCACAAATGTAGAGGGAACGCTGTTTTGACCGTTGCGCTTTTGGGTATAAATAGAGGCCCCGCAAGCGCTATAACCCATTCCTCTTTGAGCAGTGAATCCATGCTGTCACTCTGCTCGAGTCCTGTACTGTTACCTCGCCCGTAGGGGCATTGTTCTTTGGCTACGGCTCACCTCTCGCTATGAAGTAAACAGTTACGTTAGCCTACGGCTTCTGGACTTCTTCACGGCTGCAACAGCGGCTGGCCGCTCGCATCATACACGCTACCACACGTATGCCGGAGGCGACAGAGCTCGGCTTGGGTCGGCCCACCCGGTCGCAACAGTGGGCATGGGTCTGGACGGACTGGAGAAAACATTTAACTGTAGCTCTATTTTGCAGGATCGAGCCATGACAGCTCCCTCCAGGGATCAGCAGGGGTGATGCCCTTGGTCCAGGGCTCCAATTGTATTTGCTGCCTTTCGTTCCATTCCTCACTATAGCGCAAATAACAGCTGTGGGAGATCACAATTCTGAATAGGGCACTCATATAGGAAGAGGGTGGCGATTTCACCCTGAAGTTAGCGATGAGAAGCCCAATCTCAGCGTGCTCATGCGGGACAGAAACGTCCCGAGCTCATCCCGAAATATTTGATGATGGGCTCAGGAACGCATCCAAAATATACATTGCGGAAAAATCGTTGTAAAAGTGAGACGAAGGGCGAAACACGTGCGCAGAGAACGACGCGTTTACCCGCGCGTTCTCCCGTTCCGTAAAACCGGACCGGCAGCCTTCAGGAACCCAGATGAAGTTCCGGAAAGAGAGAGAAAAAAAAAACTGGGGTTGATTCCTCTGTCATAAGAATCGGTAAAGCATGAAAGTGAGACGTGCAGCGAAATCTGCAGCGACGTCCTGCAAGCGGGTCGCTCCAGGAAAGGTCCTGCTCGGTGGCCCAGAATTTTGCCGAGTCGGCCATTTTGCAGCAACCGGTGCGCCATCTGGCGGGCATTCCTTGGGGACTGCGCCGCGAGCAGACGACGCCGCAGTCACACGCTGTTGTTCCGTGCCGCGCGTGCATATCAGACGTCCCAGCGGCATCAAAAATCGGTAAGTGCCATTTATTCGGTATGTCAGCAGCGCGAAGTTTAACAGTGCTTTAAAGAGAACGTTCAAAACGTCCGAGAGATGTCAGGTTTGCCCATAAATTTCGTTCTCAACCCGCTAACAGGACGCCCCACTTTTTATCCGCAATGATGTTCATTTTCGTAATTCTGGGCAGGTTGCCGTCATTGGCGTTACTTTCGATGTAAAGAATCTGCTCGTCCTGGCGTCGAACACCGTTGTTGGCTGGCTACAACAACAATCAGCGTAAGCGCGAAGTGCTCATACAAGAAACGTGCGAAGTGCACCCCGACAAAAGAAGTGTCTCCATGTGCGGAGTCTATTCGCTGCACAAATTTTCAGCGTCCCTTGAGTGCCGCCGCGAATGAGTCGTCCCGCTGAATCGGAAAGATTTCGAACCTAGCAAATTTGCGAGGGCAAGTACAGTCGTACGCTGATTTTGGAAGCGCTGTTTATTCACCCGCATGCTTAATCCTTATCACACATTTCTGCAATCTGGAGTCATTCTCTGTTCATTTTATTAACGGGAAGCGAACAGAAATCAACCCGACACATATATGCTGCAGTACGGGTTACGCGAAAAAGGCGAGCCGAAAGCGAAATAGTAGGGTCGCGGTGGCGGAACACGCCCGGTCGTGTCGGTAATTAAATTGCTGTTCCCACCCGCCGCTAAAACGCAAAAGTTCTTTTGAGCAATCCGTGAAATCTTAGTGTTGTGTTTGTAGCAGGAAATAATAGTGTTATGCGGCGGCAAATACATGTATCCTGCGAATGCCTGCTACGCACGCTCAGAAGTCAGCGGATTGTATGAGCACTTTGCGCTTACGCTGATTGTTGTTGCAGCCAACAACGGCGGAGTGACGCCAGGACGAGCACATTCTTTACATCGAAAGTAGCGCCAATGACGGCAACCTGCCCAGAATTACGAAAATAAACATCGTTAAGGATAAAAAGTGGGGCGTCCTACTGGCGCGGCGAAACGTATAACCTCACAGGCAACGCCCGTGAGGACGAAGCACGGAGAGCAAGAATTATTTAGGAGGCGCAACAGGGCTTTCTTCGGCGGCGCGATAAAGTCACGGCGCCGGGCATGGCACCGACGCGCCCTCTGTCGTGAGGCGCCAAAGAGAAAAGGCGTGCCGGTTCAAGGTCAGCCAGTGCATATCCGGCTGTCGTCGTGGGCAGGCCGCAGACGACGCCGACGAATCCCTCGCGCGACTGTACTTTAATTGGTGTCGGTGGAAGAAATCTACGCGTATCAAACATCGTTGTCGTAAGACGAAAGGGCTTTGATTTTTCTAGAACGCGACATGTGGTTGAGAATCTAGGTATGATTAGTTCCAGTGAATGATGGTTCTTATCCTCTATTCCATTAGTTCATATTGAGACTGTCCTAACTTCGCCGCCCTGCCTGCAACATAAAAAGCGCGCGCAAATCTCAGAACCCACCCGCGGGAGCGGCGAGAGTGAACCAGTAGTGGCGGGAAGGCAGTGTCGGCAGACGTCGTCTGCTCCGGGATTATTTTCAGTGCTTCGTTTCAAGCGCGGTACGGCTTGTAACCAGAGGTCGGCGAACTCACTCACGAGTCCACTCACTCAGACTCATTTGGACTTAAACTCACGCGTGAGTTTGAGTTTGAGTGAGCGCGAGGCTAGTGTGGCATGGTGAGTTTGAGCTTGAGTGAGTTTGAGCCGAGTGATCCCGACTGAGTTTGAGTCCGATTGAGTTTGAGTACGCCTGAGACCTAGTGAATTCTGAGTCCATTTTGAGTTGTGAGTACATTTTGAGTTTGAGTCCATTTTGAGTTCTGAGTACATTTTGAGTTTCAGTCCATTTTGAGTTCTGAGTACATTTTGAGTTTGAGTCCATTTTGAGTTTGAGTACACTTTGAGTTTGAGTCCATTTTGAGTTTTGAGTACATTTTGAGTTTGAGTCCATTTTGATTTTCAGTCCACTTTGAGTTCTGAGTACATTTTGAGTTTGAGTCCATTTTGAGTTCTGAGTACATTTTAAGTTTGAGTACATTTTGAGTTTGAGTACTCAAAATGTACATTTTGAGTTTGAGTACTTGCTCTCCGTGCTTCGTCCTCACGGGCGTTGCCTGTGAGGTTATACGTTTCGCCGCGCCAGCAGGACGCCCCACTTTTTATCCCCAACGATGTTTATTTTCGTAATTCTGGGCAGGTTGCCGTCACTCTCACTCTTACTCTTATTGAGTTTTGAGTACATTTTGAGTTCTGAGTAGACATGAGTTTTGAGTCCATTTCGAGTTTGAGTACATATGAGTAGCCTAGCAGGCAGCTATGGTTGGCTGTTAAGTTTCATGCGTCACAGTGGGCTCAGAATTCATGTTACCTGCGGGTACGGCACCAATCGCGATCTGCATGATCGGTTGGGAGGGAGGGGGTGTCTGATTTTTTTTTCTTGTTGAATTTTCATGGCGATAAGCACTTGCTGTATACCTAATTTTCGCTGCTGGGCGCGTGAGTGATAATTGACTGGTGAGGTCATAAAAAAGGGTTGTCGTAAGTTTTTCTCCTGACGGATCCACTAAGAGCACGGCGGCGCTGGCGTGCTGGTTGTTCGCCTGCTACTGTTAACGGCTTGATATACTAGGGGTCACAGAGGAAGAGGTGAGAGCCGGGGGGAAATGGGGGCGGGGACTGTCCTTTCTGCTGTTTCAAATGAATTAACTGAATTGACTGGGCAGCGCCCCTTATGACAGAATAATGACCACATTAGATTGGGCGAAAAGTGAAACTGATGAGGCTAAGGCGTGTAAGGTATCAAATGAAAGGTCCGGACTAACGGAATCACACGGGGTAAATAAAAAAATGCTCCCTGATTGTAGTCATCAGGCAGTCATAATGAGTCATAGATTGGGTTAAAATTCAAAATGACGCTGCGAGGGCATGTGGAAAATCAAATTCAAGGTCTCGATGTGGGGAATTATACGAGACGAAAATGCGTTATGGAAATATCATGACGTAGTCATGGTAAGTCATAGATCCGGTTAAAATTCAAGTTCATGACGCTAGGGCCTGTGGCGTATCAAATTAAAGGTCTCGATGAGGGTAACTACGTGATTCCTGATTATTATCATGACATAGTCAAAATGGGTCATAAATTAGGTTAAAATTCACAATGATGCCACTGGGTGTCCGGGGCATCAAATTGGAAGTTCCGATATGGGAAATCACGTGGGACCAAAATGTGGTAGGGCTATATCATGAGATAGTCATGGTTAGTCATTGATTGGATTAACATTGAAATTGATTCCGCTAGGATGTGATGGGTATCAAATTAATGGTCGATGAGCGGAAACACGTGGGAGAAATACAAAAATGCTTCTGGTTATAACCATGAGATTGTCATGGCGACTGTTATATTGGGGTAAAATTCGAAGTGACCCCGCTAGGGCGTGTAGGGTATCAAATTTACGGTCTTGACGAGGGGAATCACGTGGTACAACTAAAAAAAGGCTTCGTAGTTCGAATCATGAGATAGTCATTATGAGTCATAGATTGCGTTAAATTCAAGGTGAGGCCGCTGAAGCATGTGGGGCGTCAAATTGAAGGTTCCAGTTAGGGGAATCACGTCGGACACTTAAATAATGCATCCTGGTTACAGTCATGAGAGTCATGGTTAGTTTGACTGGTATGATTTCCATATGACCCTGCTAGGGTGTGTGGGGTATCGAATTAAAGGTCCCGTCGAGGGGGATCACGTGGACAAATATAAAAATGCTTTCTGGTGATAATTATGTGGATATAGCAAAAGGTATATAGCAAAAGGTACACACTCACACTCACACGCTCACTTACTCACTCACACTCACTCACTCACACTCACTCACTCACTCCCACTCACACTCACACTCTCACTCACACTCTCACTCCCACTCTCACTCACACTCACACTCTCACTCACAGTCATACTCACACTCTCACACTCACTCTCACACTCAGACACTCACACTCTCACTCTCACTCACACTCTCACTCTCACTCACACTCTCACTCTCACTCACACTCTCACTCTTACTCACAATTACACTCACATTCTCACCCTCACTCACACTCTCACTCACACTCTCACTCTCACTCACACTCCTACACTCACTCTCACTCACACTCACACTCACACTCGCACTCTCACTCACACTCTCACTTAGACTTACACTCACACTCTCACTCTGAGTCACACTCACACTCTCACTCTCACTCACACTCACACTCTCACTCTCACTCTCACTCTCACTCTCACTCACACCCACACTCTCACTCACACTCTCACTCTCACTCACACTCACACTCTCACTCACAGTCATACTCTCACACTCACACTCACACTCACACTCCACTCACACTCACACTCTCACTCACACTCACACTCACACTCTCACTCTCACTCTCACTCACACTCACATACTCACATTCACACTCACACTCTCACTCACACTCACTCTATCACGCTCACTCACACTCACACTCTCACTTTCACTCTCACTCTCACTCACACTTTCACACTCACTCTCTCTCTCTCACTCACACTCACACTCACACTCTCATTCACACTCTCACTCTCACTCACACTCACACTCTCACTCACTTTCACTCACACTATCACTCACACTCACACTCTCACACTCACACTCTCACTCTCTCACTGTCTCAATCTCTCACTCTCACTCTCTCAATCTCACACTCTCTCACACTCTCACTCTCACTCTCACACTCTCTCACCCACTCTCACTCTCACTCTCTCTCACACTCTCTCTCTCACTCACACTCTCTCACTCTCACTCTCACACTCTCTCACTCTCTCTCACTCTCACACTCTCTCTCACACTCTCTCTCACTCACACACTCTCTACACTCTCTCACTCTCACGCTCTCTCTCACTCTCACACTCTCTCTCACACTCTTTCTCACTCTCACACACTCTCTACACTCTCTCGCTCACACTCTCTCACTCTCTCACTCTCTCAACACACACACACTCACACACGCGTGCATGCTGGAAGTTAACGGCTGGGTACGGTGGCGGCCATTGCTTACAACGACAGCGTGGTGTTTTTCCGAGCTACAAGAGCTCATCCCACCTAGCAAATGCTAATAAAAACTGATGCAAGTGCCTCAGCAAACAACGAGACACTTTTTTGTTTGTCCCACGTGATTTCCCTCCTCGAGACCCTCAATTTGATACCCCACATTCTTTAGCGCCACACCTCTCTGCATTTTCACCCAATCTGAGACTATCTATGACTCCCGTGTTACACGGTTCGCCATTTTCGATATTTTTCCTATTTCTTTTTTAGATTTTTAACATTTAGTTTTATCAATTCTCTACATTTACGCTTTTATAATGATTACAGGTTGAACTTCCGTGATTTCTGCATTTTTGTGTATATGCAGGGCGTTACAAGATCATGGCGGGGATAGGGGGAGGGGTGTAGTCGGCAAAGAATGCTACGCAATAAAACAGCAAAGGTATATCCATGAACGCCTCGCGCTTCAGAGATTCGCGGGGACAGTTCGCTTTGACACGAGGCGTTTTTTCAGGATGCAGAGCAAGAATGCACGGAACCGTAACCCTAAACAGCTTCGACATAAATGAACGAAGCAGTGAGCGCACGTCCCCTCACCCAATCTTGCTTGTTTCGACCTGGGGACCCAGCACACCACCGAGCCTGGACCGGCCCTGTCATAAACACGAACACGGAGCCTACATCAATACTTTGGTATCCAATATAAATGTACAATTGCTTCCAGCCAGCACAACTCTTCATGGGCAGCAGGTATAGCTGTATTAAATCTGCAACGAAAATTGTTTCCGACCTCACAGGAGCTACGGTGTCATGTCGTGGCGAATGCAAGAGTTTGAGCTCACGAATTTGCACCCCTAATATTTTTACCACGCGTGAATTTGAAAACACTGACTGCTAATGAAATCAGAGTCCATCTGACCCCGAGTATATTCCTAGCATGAGAGAGTTGTGAGGCCATTTGAGTTCTGAATTCATTTTGAGTTCTCAGCCCATTTTGAGTTTTGAGTACATTTTGAGTTTTGAGTACATTTTGAGTTTTGAGTACATTTTGAGTTTGAGTACATTTTGAGTTTTGAGTACATTTTGAGTTTTGAGTACATTTTGAGTTTTGAGTCCATATTGAGTTTGAGTACATTTTGAGTTTGAGTACATTTTGAGTTTGAGTACATTTTGAGTTCTGAGTACATTTTGAGTTTTGAGTCCGAGTGAGTTCTGAGTTTTTCGCTCAGTGTGAGTTTGAGTTTGAGTGAGCGCAGATGTGCTGCTCAGCATTGAGTCTGAGTTTGAGTGAGTGGTGATTCGAAAAAAAAAATTGTGGAGTGAGTTTGAGTGAGCCGCGCCAACTTTGCCGAGGTATGCTTGTAACTAGGGAAGCATTTATTAATAGTTGCTGCTAAAATGCCCAGCACTTCTATTTATTTATTTTACAGAAAGCAATCTGGCAATTTTCACGATATATTCGGTCATATTACGATTTTTGTGCGGCGCGTCCGTAGAAGAACATGTAAACTATGGCAACGCGCTTGACGCGCCTTCTGTTGTTCTGCTCCGCAAGCTGCATTTCCTCCTGGCCAGACAGTGACATTAACGCGCCGCTCGCCCGCGCTGTTATAGCTCGGCAGATTCCCCTCCTGAATTACTTCTTTCTCCGTGGGACGAAGCGTATAGGGTGGCACGCCGCCTTAGCGGGTTGAGAACGAAATTTATGGGCAAACCTGACATCTCTCGGACGTTTTGAACGTTCTCTTTAAAGCACTGTTAAACTTCGCGCTGCTCACATACCGAATAAATGGTGCTTACCAATTTTTGAAGCCGCTGGGACACCTGATACGCACGCGCGGAACTGAACAACAGCGTGTGACTTCGGCGTCGTCTGCTCGCGGCGCAGTCCCCAAGAAATGCCCGCCAGATGGCGCACCGGTCTTTAAAAAAATGGCGGCTCCGAGTGCACGGTGGAAATTTTTGTCTATACGGCAGACGGTGGCGTTGCGACGAGCTCAGCTTATGGAACGCGAGAGGTAGAATTTGTAGCTTGAACCCTGCACACGCGAACGCGCTCCGCTGCCCGCTGGCGTTTCTCTTCGCATCAAAGCAGTCGGCGTTCGCGCCATTCGCCCATCGGCGTCGACACGACGCAGCTTACGCCAACTGTCGGCGCTTGTTAGCATCATGATGCACTACTTCGCTTCACCTCTCCTCGACGGCAGCACCATCCGCGTAAACGAAACTTTTTCTGGCGCTTCTGCTGTGTTCGTTGTGCTGGCGTCATTGCCGTGACGGATATGACGTCATCAAAATTTTGGTTCATGGTGATTGGTAAAAAGCGCAAAGGCTCATGGGTACATGGGCTCATAAGTACATGGGCTCATGGGTTTTCTCCCGCGGAGTGCCACCACTTCTGGTTCGGGAGCTCTCCTAGAACTCTGTGTCTCCTGGCATGTCTCCTGGCGTCCCGTACGCCGTCGGCTTTCACGCGCGAGTGTGCTTGTTGTTTATCTGTTTCCACCGGGGAAAAAAACGCCCATCCATCGGGAATTCCATAAATAACAACGATTGACTGTACTAGGGGTTTATCTGACAGGTAAGAGACCTGTGAAAAATAAACAATACGCACACACGCGCCTGAAAGCCGCCGGCGTATGGGAGGGCAGGAGAGATCTCAACCGGAAGTGGTGGAAGCAGACGACGTACCCGTGAACCTTTGCGCTTTTTACCGGTCACCCATACAACATTTTCGTGTTAAAAAAAAACGCGTCGTTTTCCACACACGTGGTTCGCTCATAACTCCTACTAAGCTTCAAGGTCATCGTTCCAGTCATAGGTGCACACGTTTATCGTCGGCGCATCCACTAACTCGATCCAATACCTGGATCCACCAGGTGCATCCGTCGTAGTGAACGTCTCTGGCGGGGAATCCAGGTGACTCGATAACTGCGCCGGCTTCAGTCACGTTGCCTCCACACTTGGGCTGACCTGCGGCGGTATAGTTGGCGACAAAAAATACACGAGCGATTACTCCGACTGGCGCGATTCCGGGTGTGCGGCAGATCTGTCTAAGCCAATTGAATCCACTTTTTCCCTCCCTTTCTATAAGACAAGAGGCCACGGGCGCGATTCTCAATCTCGATGCTGCGATGCTGAACACACGATGTGAACTTCTGCTGCCATCTGCCGTGTAGTGACATTCAAGGTACAATGACGCGAACAGCACGATGTTTTGGCATCAATTTTCTGACATCATATAACACGTCGTTTCTTAGGCGGTCTCCCAGAACTTGGTTTTTGTTAACGTTCTGTTTATGACAAGTTCTACGAGTTGAAACGCTTTTGTAGAAGTCGGTTTTGGTCTACGTTCAGCAGCTCCTTGTCCTCCTATATAAAGCCTGCTTTTCGTTATTATTTACTTTCTTGGTGTGAAGCATTGTTTTACAGGCATGGTTGCTTTCGGAAATTACAAAACCGTCGCGGTTTTTTTCGTCCGTACGCATATTGTACAAATACAGAAAAATCGACGTGCTTCGTCGCAAAGCTAATTTTGCATCAATGCGTGAATCTGACTGAATTCTTTATACATATGTAGCGAGTCAGAATGGGAAATGAGGGACTCGTTGAAATAAGCGCAGGTCAAGAAAGCCAAGGAAAGCGAAGGGAAAAATTGGTATGTCATTTTATTCCCTGACCGTAACACAAATACTCGAGCAAGTGGTGGGGAGCACAACCCCGCCGGCAACGTAGTGGTTATCGCACCAGACGCGTATTCTGGAGGTCGTGAGTTCATATCTCACCCGGCGGGCATGTTTTTCTCAATTTTGCTTATTTCTTTCACAAAACTATCTGTTTTAATGACAGTAAAATGACATACAATTTTCCCCTTTCCTTTCCTTGGCTTTCTTGATTGAATACGCGCCATTATTTCTCTCTCTCTCTCTCTCTCTCTCTCTATATATATATATATATATATATATATATATATATATATATATATATATATATATATATATATATATATATATAGCGTTCAACATCAGGTAAACCATTCACCATTCTCAGAAAGTTCTAAACATCTCCCATCTCCCGTAATTTTAGGGCGAATATAATAAGCAGTCGGGCATCAAAGTAAAAATGCTGCTCTAGGACATTAAAGTATAAATGCCCTAGGACCTTTAATAATTGTGTTTTTGTATGCGGTGGAAGTGTGACTCATCAAGTGCTACAGACAGACGAGTCCACTCGTTGAATCCGCATAGAAAAGCTTGATCATTGATAATTCCGTAAGCATCGTTAACACGGTTGCAAATGAATGTGCGAAGCGACCGCTGTTACGCGCCGTCCGACATTCGACTCAGACGCTTCCCGTAAAGGGTGCTTCATTGCAAACGTATGCGTTATGATAAAAAGCCGACCTTGTGGAGGCGGGGGAGGACATGATGACGCTGAACGCAGATGAGAAATGAAGTTATTTAACAACATTCTAACCCGAATGCTAAGCGGCGGAAATTTTGTCCAACAGACTGCTTCAGTGGAATGCGCACTTCATGCAGGATTGGTGAACAACTGGATGGTAAACCAAAACCAAGTTATAGAAGAGTATGTGGGCCCAAAACGCAGACCAGCGTTAACACACGCACACACACACACGCGCACGCGCACACACTCACACACACGCACACACACACACAGGCACGCACGCACACACGGGCATACGCATGCGCACACACGCACACACACATGCATACACACACGCACACACACACTCACGCACACACACACATGCATGTGCATACACGCGCACGCACATACACACATGCACATACACACACGCAAACACACGCACGCACACACATGCACACACACACGCACACGCACATGCACGCACACACACGCACGCACACACACATGCACATACACATACGCAGACACACGCACACGCGTGCATACACACGCGCGCGCACCCACGCGCACGCACACACATGCACATACACATACACGCACACGCACGCACACGTACACATGCCCACACACACACACATGCACCCACGCACACACTCACAAGCACGCACACCCGCCGCGGTGGCTCAGTGGCTAAGGCGTTGCGCTGCTGAGCACGAGTTCGCGGGTTAGATTTCCGGCGGCGGCGGCGGCTTTTCTGATGGAGGCGCAGCAAAAACCCCCGTGTGTACGAGATTTTGGCGCACGTTAAAGCTCCCCAGGTGGTCAAAATTAATCCGGAGCCCTGCACTATAGCGCGCCTCATCGCCTGCGTTGCGTCGGCGCATTAAACTCTACAATCAATCAAATCAACAAGTCATGGACAAATGAAACGCGAACACGAAAATAGGAACCAGAACACACAAATAGCGCAATTTCTTTCCATGAAAGTGAAAATGACGCGTGGCTTATTTACAAGAACAAAGTTGGGAAATGTGACTTTTCAAATATATTAACAGCGCACCGTTATTAGACCTCTACAAACAGTATTCTTCAATTTTGCGTGTTCTGGATGCTATTTTCGTGTTCACACTTCATTCGTCCATGACTGTGTGGATGTATGTATGTATGTATGTATGTATGTATGTATGTATGTATGTATGTATGTATGTATGTATGTATGTATGTATGTATGTATGTATGTATGTATGTATGTATGTATGTATGCATATATGTATGTATGTACAATGTATGTATGTATGTATGTATGTATGTATGTATGTATGTATGTATGTATGTATGTATGTATGTATGTATGTATGTATGTATGTATGCATGTATGTATGTATGTATGTATGTATGTATGTATGTATGTATGTATAAAAAGCGTGGTTGGTGTGCGTGCGCGTATGTGTCTCGGATTCCTCCGCACCAACAATCGACTATGGTCGTGTTATCACCAGCAATTAGGATCAAACCCCAAAACTGTGTACACGGACGCTGCCGACTACGCTCGCATGGATACGATGACAGCTGTCGTCACCACATGCACCGAGCATGTCGCCAGTGTCACACTTACTGGAATCAACACTACCCAAGCAGAAGAAGCAGCCATCGCTCTTGCCATTGCCCACACCTCAGCCGATACAATCATCACTGATTCTCAAGCAGCATGCCGAAGCTACCTACGCGGAAGAATATCAAGACCAGCTGCGAGAATCCTTCTCCAGCGACCCCCTCAACGCAAGATCAGTCTGGTTTGGGCGCCTGCCCAGTCGTCCCTTCGCGGCAATGTCATGGCCCACACGACAGCCCGAGAATTAGCCTACCGGGCACCGCGAGACGACTGGCTTCAAGCGACTCATCCCCTAGTAACATACCAAGGCATCACACAGCACTACAAGCTGAGTAGGCAAGAGTATCCTCCTGCCCACCCGTCACTCACCAAGGAACAGGAGCATAAACTCAGGCTTTTGCAGACAAACACGTTCCCACACCTATCTAAACTTCACGCCATCAACCCCACCCTCTACAGCGCCACATGCTCACACTGCGGTGAGATCTGTACCCTCTACCACATGGTCTGGGCCTGCCAGAAAAACCTAAATGTTCGCCCAATTCCCAACCCTTCTTATGAGCAGTGGGAAAGAGAACTGGCCAGCTCCAGCAGCGACACTCAGCTTCGGCTGGTGGAACGTGCGGAGAAGGCAGCAAGCTCCAACGGGATCCTGAAATGAGGAATCCGACCACGTGCTCCCCCCCCCCTTTTTTTTTCGCAAAATAAAGTTTACTCCCCCCCCCCCCCCCCCCCTCTCTCTCTCTCTCTCTCTCTCTCTCTCTCTCTCTCTCTCTCTCTCTCTCTCTCTCTCTCTCTCTCTCTCTCTCTCTCTCTCTCTCTCTCTCTCTCTCTCTCTCTCTCTCTCTCTCACTCTCTCTCAATACGGATTAAGCTGCATTGAATTCTCTGTGGTTCTAAAATGATTGATTTCCCACATCCACGTTTGTTAGTGGCGTTGTTTCACCACGTGGCCCTGTTCCAGTCCCGTCGGAGGTCAGCCGTAATAAAATGCGGGGACAGAGTGGTCGACTTTACCATGATGGATTAATTTGTTCCGAGGCTTTGCTTCAATTTTCAAGCATCGGCGAATCAGCGCCCCCGTCCCCCCAGCGCCAACACGCGCGCCAACCATGACCCACCGTAGTAGGTTCCGCCGAGCTGCTCGCAGTTTTCCCCCGACGTGTTCGGCGGGCAAACGCACTGGCAGGGGTCATCCTCGGCTCCGTCTTTGGGCCGCAGCAGGAAGCCGTCGTTCTTGCACCGCGTGCTTCGCCGATTCGGGCATAGGTCTGCGTGTCAAGGAAACTCCGTCGCATGTACTAGGTGACACAGTACAGAATACTCTAAGGCAGTCCCGTGGTTCAGCTTCACCGCAACGCACTCGAGTGATCATTCCATGGTGCAAACACAGCAAATTCGGCGAATGAGAGCTACATGCATACCATCTGACCTAGAGCCACTAGATGGGTTTCAGAGTATCGGCACTCTTTTATGTTGTATGCCGCCGACGGCGGCCATTGGTCGAACCGCGTAACGTGAAATTTGTTTACCCCGGGAAGACCCATGGGCGCTGGCATTTTGGTGCCCCTGTGTTGCCGCGCGCGCGCTCTTCGATAAGTCGTGATTTTCGGAGCGCAGTGCGGATGTATGACACGTTGAAAGTGAGTTTTTAAGCCCCCATACAGAGTAGCGATGCCGTGCTGCTCTGAACTGGGCTGTTTCAACCGACGGGAAGGTGGAAAACAGCTGCATCGCTTCCCGCTGGGAGAGAACGACAGTGGCTTAGCGTAACCTATAGCCTCTTAAAAAGCGTAGCTTAATTAGCGGCTCTACCATAACCAAGGGCCACTAAATAAGCTACGCTAGCGCAACCGAGCCTCACCCTACGCACGCAACGGCGCGCTGTCTCTAAATCTTCGAAAAGTAAACACAGCTGTCATGGCTGCCAAGCGGCGCCCGGTCCAATTCCGCCCGTCACCACCCTGGCGTCAGGCACGAAAATGGCTGCCGCCGTGCGTCAGTGTCGTTACACTTACGCGTAGCTTATTTAGTGGTGCTAATCTGACCTCAAAATTTTTTATCTGTGCTGTAGCAAATTGCGCAATACCGAACGCCATGCCTGCATCGCGTGAGGCCCCACCGCAGATAAAACTTTTGAGTCAAATCGTGCGCTCAACAGCGTCATTCGCCGAAATTTTATTGTAGTGGTCAATCGAACGCGTCGTGGTAAAGCTGAAACACTGGATTGCCTTGCAGTGATGTGAGCATACAGCCAATGCCGAACACGTTTGCATAATGAAACTACTCACTTTTGTTTACCATCCTTTTTGGGTTTACTTTTCCCAACACCGCCAACGATGTGCAATAGAGCATCCCTGCGCGTGGAATTGTAATGAAAATGGGAAGTCAAGGATCTGTACCGCAATATATGCGTGCCATTCTCCTCAATGTCTCTTAAATGTGCTTAGCGCGAAAACGAAAGACCTTGGTGGATTGCGCTGTAGGCGTGGGTTATCAAATTCCACTTAAATGCGGGAATGTGTATGTTGGGCAGACCGGCGGCACAGGAGCATGAATTGTGGTTAAAAAATAAAGGAAATGCGCATTTGCCCGTGCATTTCGGTGCCTGCGAGTGTGAACCACTTCTGCGGGAGATTAAGATAATGGGTAGGAGTAGAGATGCGCAGCACTGCAACTGTTGGAAGCATTTTATATCAGGAAAAAAAAAGGCGATAATTGTATCAGTGATACGTCGGTGTCCCTGTTTAAATCAGAGAAATCTTTTTTCGAGCGTTCCGTTCGATTAACACATATGCGCACTTGGGGTACCCTACTGTGGTGCATGCTGCGTATGCCCAGATGTTCTATTTAAAGTTCAGTTGAAAGTTAGCGCTTTTCCTGTCTCCTTTCTTGTGTATCACCTTTGGTTTTTGCGCTAAACATATTAAAGAATCGAGAACCAACTACCCCCCCCCAACAAGTTTTGTAAAATTATCCTTAATGTCTGTCCACCGAGTTAAGCGTGTTGATAATATCTTTACTAGTGGTTTTCTGATATATAGTTTTTATTTGCTAAAAAATGGCTCTGGCTTAGCTCGGCTAGGCCGGTAATGCAAGCGAAAGCACCCGCGCCACAGTTTGCCAACCGAACGATATGACTGTATGGCGAGGCGTCCATTGTCGCCTCTAAGGATCGCCGCTGTCGTCTTTCTGCATCCTTCTCCCGACGCTTAAGTCTACGAAGTTCCAGTTCTTCACTCGTTTCTGCCTACCGATTTGCGCTCGTTCTCACGTTTCCGCTTTAACCAGCAAGCTGAGCGACGTCTTCAGGATAGTCCGACGCAGCTTGCCGATTTCGTCTCCGGGACCGCGCAAACAGCACAACTTCGGCACAGATGGACCAGCGTCCACGCTCGCTCTATGCCGCTGCTACACTCGCCCTCCTCCTCTATTCCGTCCTCCTCTCTTCCTCACTCTTCGTCCACGCCGCCGCAAAAAGATGGGCGGCACTCACTGCGGCAGCGAGTCACGCGGTGTCACTTCAAGGTCAAACTTTCATGCACGGCGAAACTCGCTGGATTAGGCCAATATTGCTTTGGCAATAAAATGTTGCGACGCCCTCTATATATCGTCGCAAGTCAATCAGAGCAATGGACGTGGCCTCGCAAGCCAGTCATTAGGGGGGCTTAGTTATGGCAGCGCGGCTGTCAGCGGCACAGGTGCAAGTGTAAGTCAAGGATTTCCAAGTGATTTCTTTATGCAGCCTAAGGTTATTTAGCCAACTGAGTTTTAAATCCGCTTTCACGAAGGTTTCTTTTTTTCTTTTTGCCGGGGTTAGCTTAGCAGTTTATTACACCCGAACGGTTAGTATGCCCAAAGTTCCTGTCGTTTGTAGCGCATATTAGTGAAGTCTGAACCAGCGCAGAGTCTATGCCCGCTGCATCTTGTGCATCGTCGTTTTTTGGGCTGCTTCTTGCTCATAAGCTTGCTTTGCCGCATGCCGCGAATACAAAGTCGGCTTTTCCCCACAGCAAGCGCATTTAAGTTGAATTTTTCAATAGACCCTATGCGAAATTGCTTGGTGATCTAGCAACACTGATGTAAACAAGACCGTCCGCCATATTGGTACGGGCGACGATCGCGAGGTCTCGTATTGTTTAGTGTGGAAGAGTATAGTTACGGTAACGCGGTATGGCTCAAACTGGACTGCGTTTTCCGGTTCCCGACCACGGATTGTGGACGAAGGACTCGTCTGCGCTACCAACGCGTTGGCGCTACCGACTGTGTCTGAGGACTCATACCACTCGTGGTGCCGCGCCAAAGACCCATCCGAGCGCCAGCGGAGCAGGTAATGCTACCAAGCCACCGAGCCGCATTGCTCGCCTTCATCGGTGCGGACAAACACGTGCGACTCGCAGTAAGTAAATCTTTGTTTTTTCCTTGACACGAGTTAACCGGTATGAGCATTTGTATAGCAGTTTGTTCACCGTTGTTTACCATGCAAATGCGTAGCGGGGACCCTGTTGCAGTAACCCTGAAAGAGGAAAGCGACAATCGCCAGACCGTGCCGCTAGTGGGTGGATTGAAATGGCGTACATCGAATTTACGGGATTATTTTTGGCGAAGATGTTTACGGAAAGGTTGCGGCCGTTTTCCGTGACGGTCGTCCGCCCGCGCATTTGCCGCAAAGCATTCGTGCTTTGCGGCGAAGTCAACTACAAAAGTGCACATGCGCCTTGAATTTTTTTTGTGTGTGTGTTTTCATTATTGCGCATGTCCTGCCGCAGCAATCTGTTTGTGCGTCTGGCTTGTCCTTTTTTTGGCAGTGGGGTGGTTGTGGTAGTTTCTAAAGCGCATGTTTTGAGTGTGCCCGAACAGATAATACCGTAAAACCTCGTTAGCTCGAACTCACTGAACTAAAATTTTCTTTTTAAATTCGATGGGTCATCGGTATAGCCCGAATGTTTACCTGTTTATCTCTAAAGGTTTTGGAAGTGAGTTCCAGATAATCATAATTTGCTTGCTTAAGTTATGACGAACACGAATATGCGGGTACTGGTATCATTACCCACGGTGAGGTTTATAAATGTTAAACTTCCTTCTCTTGAAAGTACATTAACAAAGCATGCAGCGATACTTGCACGCTCGAACTTGAAAAACAATTTTGACATCATTGCTGTTTGAGGTGTAGATTATTGCCCTTGCAACAGTGTTAAGCAATACACAAAATCTGGTCATTTTGAGTCTGTTCCTTGCGGCCACTGCTTTCTGCTCTGTCCCTTTAGCATAAACTGTAGCGGACTAGTCCTGTTCTTCCCTGAGTGCTATTTACTGTTACTCTCTCTGTTCTTGCAGGTTGGGCCTCATCTTTGTGGTTAGCAGCTGGTTTTGCTCCCAGAGAAAAATTGGCCGGCCCTGTTGTGCCTCGCCTCTGAGACGGACAGTGGGGAGATTGTGGAGGCAGCGTGCGAGTGCCCGGCGGGTTGCAGTGGAGCATGCAGTCACATCCTGGCGGCTGTGCACCTACTCGTCCTCTTGCTAGCCCAAGGTTTTAAAGAGGCGCCACCGGAGCTTGCGTGCACAGCTGCCACAACAGTGGGGACGTCTGAGACAGCAGGGCATCAAGCCAGCGAGTGTCCAAGACATTGACTGAAGAAGCCCGCAAGAAAATGGCCCCTCCCTTCCCTTGCCATTGCGTCTGTTCGGCGCACGTCGAGTGCAGGAGCAATGCGAGCAGCAATAAAGTGCCGTGCAAGCGCTTGGGAGAAAACTTGGTAGCCTTTGGAATGGGTTTTTTGCCTCACTTTTGCGGCTGGGCAACGTCGTGTTTACTAGACCGCTGCATGCAGGGGTGCGCGAATGCTTCCCTTTGTTCCATTTATATCCACAGTTTGCTATACTGCACGCGTTATAAATCAGCGAAGTATTTTAATTTACTGGGATTTTCACTGTGGATACAAAAAAAGCAAAAGCACTCAAGCTGATGCGCGGCGGACTGATGCAACTCTGGCCGTTTTTTTTTTTTTTTGATGAAAACTTGAAAATTGCCTCAGCTACCTAATTCAATGGCCACTATCATTACGTCGGAGGTAAGCATGCCATGTGTGACAAACTAGAGTAGTGAGTGTGTATTTTAGTCGCAAAATATTCGACAGTAAATACATCGTGGCAGAAATGACAATGGGCAACAAGTTAACTTGACGTAAACAAACCTGTCAGCCCGGCAAATCGGGAACCAAGTGCAGAAACTCGAATTTTCCAACGTCATATCATCATAAAACAGTGTACGCCACTTCCGCAACGACACGCGGCTAAATGCAAGGAAAAGAAACTAACAACATACTCCGATACCGTGCGCGCCCGCCACAGAGGAAATTTTCAACCCCGCCGTGACGGCGTAGTGCGGCAAGAAAAGTTTACAGCCCTAGGTAAGATAAAGGCTCGTGTAGGGGCTAAGCGGTACCATTTAACAATGAAATGAAGCGAGCGTAGAGCCACCGGGACGAGTGAAGAAATGAAGTGAAGAAAATTTTGACAACGTGTGGTACTGTTTCCCCGCTCGAGCGCCGCTGTCAGTCATAAATAGGTGACGCACGCTCAGGCTTCATTTAGAATACGAAGGCTGAACCACGCAACTCCAACGCAGCTGTATTTTTCATCCGTACAGCGACTACGAAATCCCGCGCTTAGCGAACCAATGACAAATATTCGCTCCCAGCGCACCGCTCCCAGCGTGTCACAAAGGTTGCTCGCGCCGGCATAGTTCGCGTCAGAAAGTTCGTTCAAGAGCGTGGAACTTCACGTGCCTTTTCTCCACCTGGACCGGTATTTCCTCGTTGCGTGCACTGCCGCACGCAGCAATGCTCCGGCATTAAAGTCCATCACCAAGAGCGGTCAATGCCCGCCTTCCATGTTTTTCTACTTGGTTTCGGTTTCAAACGACCGTACCAAAATGGCGGACCTAGTTACCGGAGTCGACGTGAGATGGCGGGGCGCATTTTGCATAGGGTCTATTGGCGGTGAGCGCGACCACGGGTGGCGCTGCGGAGCGCGCCTGCGTGACGTCAGCTTAGGGATTCTCGCATTTGTCGTCTGCTTCCCTCGGGTTCGCTATCTGCTGATTTTTTTTTTTTTTGCTCACGGTTGACGTCTGATGCTTGTACGCACCAGATTTTGCGAATGCGTAACTTTTCATCACAATAATAGACTTCAAATCGCTCACCTAGCTCAAGGCATGTGTTAAAGTATTTTTGTCGATGCCGCTACGGAAGAAACATTGCCGGCGTCGCCCCATTCCTTGCGAAGCCGGTCCTGTGTGGAGCGCGAAGAGTAGGAGCTAGACGCCAGCTTCTGTATTAAGCAATCTTTTGAACAATGGGAACAGTCAGCTTATAGTAACCGACAACAGGGAAAATACAAGGCCAAAACGAATTCCATGCCTTCGCCGCTGTCGGCTTTGGCAGAGGCTTTATGGCTTTACGATTTCCGGTAATCATATGTAACGTAAAACAGTTTTTGCAACCTTGCCGAACGCTCGAAAGTATTGTTTCCCATCACTTTACGTTGTCATGGCACGAAAGTATGCCGACATGCACTATGGCGCGCAAAAAGTGTAGGTTGAGTTCCAAAAAATTTACACTGTGTACAGGCGCTTCCTGGTTTTATATCAGGCTTCAAACCAGCATGGAGGTATATTTAGCAAAACGAGTCACGTCTACGGTCAACATACAGTAACACTATGTTTGTTCAGACCTGGAGGGATATTTCGGTACATTTCCCACAGCCATGTCCTCCCAATATTAAGATATGTGTAATAGGAGAACTGAAATCCAGAAGAGGAGGAGCAGGAGGAGGAAGAGAAAACTTTATTAAACAGCAAAATGGAGCTGATTAGTGGGCCGGGTCCTCAGTCATAGAAAAGTAATTTTCTTCAATTAATAGAACGCCATACCGAGAAGACCAGGATTAGTTCTTTACGCCTGGAATGATTGCAAAACAACGAAGAGCTGCTTGGAAATATTCATCGGTTTCGATTCTTGTAATATATGCACCTATACTATTCATTGCGTTCGTTAGCGAGTATATCAAGCCTTGAACACCGTAATCATGTCATATTTGTTCGGGTCAAGGGTGAGTTCGTTATGATAACGATGGTTACGATAGAAATTCGGGGCACAAAAGCCGCCTTCGAGTACTCTGGACAACGTTGTTTGGGGTGCGATCGCGGTGGCGTAGCACAAACCTTCTCATTGTATTTGCATGTGAATAAACAACGCACGCTGCGGATATGCACATTCTTGCACGCAGAAATAACGAAAGCCAATTTGTGAAGGGAATGTGCCATACAGCCTGAAGAAGACATCCACATGATCTCTGTGAGCCTCCCAAACAAACCCAAACCTACTAATGAGACATTTGTGATGGTGCAGAAAAATTAATGGGTTGGGCACAGAAAAAAAAAAACGTTCATCTGATACAAATCAACAACAACGAAAGAAATAGAAGACGGCCGCTTTATTTCCTGCTCTACGATCTGCGTGTAGGGCCCCTCTGCTTGGTACGTAGCATTAGATTGTTGAGTCTTCATAAGAGCATCTCAAAAATACTGTAGGGAAGCCTACGCATTTTGAATACTTATTGAGCTATGAGCGCTGAACCTCGCGAATAAGCTAGAAAGGACGAGTTACACACGATCTTCTGACCGATGCTCTGAAAAAAGTTCTCTCTCTCCTCGTGTGTATCGAACCTGTGGGGGATACAGCTTGAAATTATTCAGATGTGTCAGAAGCTGGCAAAAATAACTGAATTATTAGAAATACGCCTTTTAGTGTACTAAAGCGTCAGAGCGGGAGATTTCTAGCACAGGCGCTGCTGCCCCTCACACGCGCAGTGTAGCAGACGACAGCGGCGCGAGTCCCTAAGCCCGACGTCACAGCCAGGGGGCGCCACTCAAACATCTCATCGCCAATTGCTCAAAGCTATGCCAGAACGCCGAATATCCGTAACACCATTGGTGCCTGAAAAAAAAAAATCCGAGAACCTGTGTTCGAGGTGGTACCTAATAGTAATAGGTTACCCGTTTCGAACCAATCCTCCGCTTCCATTTACGCAAAGCGTCTAAGAAATGTCACATTCTTTCCGGGGTACGCGTTATTTTACTTCCTTTTTTCGGGATGTGCGCACCCTTCATGACAACAGTTTCAGTCGCGGTGGCTAAGGTTTTATGCATCTAAACAGTACGGCTATGTGAGAGAGTGCAACGTCGACGCAAAAAAACGCTAATTTGAGTTTAAGCTCAAGTGACATCCTCGTTTCTTTAAGCCTTAAAGAAACGAGGATGTCACTTGAGCTTAAACTCAAATTAGCGTTTTTTTGCGTTTAAGGGCTTCGCACTTCTATTGCGAGAGATCAGGCGTCGCCGTCCGCTACAAATCTGGAACTTTGCAGGAGGTGTGGTCCGCTATACCACTGAGTCATCGCTACCAGTTCAACAGGATGTTCGTGACCGGTACACCCCCGGTAAAACCTAAAACCAACGCAAGTGGGGAGTCCACACCGGAGCGACTTTGCACTCCATTAGTTCAGACTGTAGGTCATCCAATATTTCCGTAATGTTTCCTTCGCATCGGCTTTTTTCTTCAAACCTGGCGCAATTGTTATAAACGACGGCACACTTACACTAACAAACACTCCCTTAACGAGGATGTACTACTGCTCATACCATCCGCAACGAGAAAGAAGAAGGCACAGCCACCTGTATAGACAGTACCTAAGATCGATGTAAAAAATATTTAGCAGATATCCTTAAAATAAACGGCAATTTCGCATATTTAGCCAGAACAACGATGGGGGCTCGTTGATTGAAGTTGTGAAACGTTATTGCTTAGCGCACGAGAGAAGAGGATCGAAGAAGAACGCTTGCCCTGTGTTCTCCCGTCCTGTTCTCTCGTGGGCTAAACAAGAAGCATCTTAATAAGCGAGTTCGGCCAGGATCGCGACAAATATGGCGGCGTTTTCTTCCGAGAGACGTACCAGGGCAGGAGTACATGAGGTTCGCGAGTTTCTGGTCGCGGAAGCTTAGCTCGCCGTCGCCTCCCATGCGCAGCTGAAGGTGCGGGTCCAGCGTCACAATGGTGTTCTTCTCGAATCGCTCCGGACTGAAGGCCTGCACGCAGTTAGTAGAGGCATTTCAACCTCGGAGACGGAACCTTAGCTTATAAGCATCATTAAGCATGTGCATATTTCTATATTGAAGCGAAGCTTTTTACCTCTACCCCAACGGTTCTGTCGCGACCGTTGGTGTCAACAGAAAAGTCCCGCGAGCAAATAAAAGAAGTTACTGGCATCGCCAGGAGTCGAACCTGGAGCGAGAGCCCGTTGTCTTACCGATTGAGCTACGAGCCCACGTGGAGACGGATGGAGACAGACGATGCGCCCACCGAGCACATCTGTGGGTTTACCCCGTGCGTTCTCGCTGAATGCCACCGGATAGCGTTACGCGACCTCTCGCTCCGCTGTGCCCTCCACCCACGGCGCGTGCAGTGGCCGCGTGCGCGCAGTGCGCGTGCTTTAGGAGTTAGTAAAAATTAAAAGCTCGCACCAACGCTTGGCATCTCACGTCTCTTCTGTCCCTGCCGCCGATCTCGTCGCCTCCGTCAGCAGCGGCAGAGATGGAGGAGAAGCTTCCTTTCATTATATAAAAAAAAGAGTATATACTCATGCGCTCAACCAACCCCCACTTATGGATCATGCATTGATTTGACCTCAGCAAAGAATAGGGTGTGGTTAAGTGCATTTCACTTGCCTCTGGTTTCACTCTTGGTAGAGCCACGTGTGGGAATTTAAGTTACGTCGCATGGGTCATCGTTGCGGGTGTCGTTTACAGCTTCGCTTTCCAACCACCTTCACAGGGTGGATTGGCGCGCATTTTTTAAAAGAGGCCCCGAAGAGAGAATACAAGTTTGGTTATTTATAAAAAATATGCTTTGTCCTGACAACAAAGATACCAATTTAATGGCAAATTACAGAGATAGTACAGAAAACATATGAAGCAGTGCGGACTCCCTTGCCACTTTCAGGTGATTTCTCTATGACGTAACGCGAACTTGTTTGCGCGACTGGCGGCCACCGGCCTAAGCCCCCGCCAAGAAAGAAACCTTACTTGGAGATTGTAGTGGGTCCTCTAGTTTCGTTTCATCGTATTACTTGAATTATAACGAGTAGATAACACTGATAACTACGTTTTTAGAGCTGGCACATATTACGTCACTCCTGCCCATATTATGTCACTGTAGCGCGAAATTTGAGTTTTCTAAATTTTCTTGCGTTTTTTTTAAAGCGTGTTTCGTGGCTGGAATAGAGCTGACTGAGATGCCAAAAGCTAGCCTTCCAAATATAACAAAGTAGTATTTTGTCTTCATGGCCTCTTTAAAGCAACATGTGTATAAACGGAGTTCACTCCACACAAACGTAGCTCGGAGATCTGTATAGATTAGAGAATGACTATCACGATAATAGGATTACCAGGACAATGCTTTTTGGGGAAATGAGTTTCAGTCTCGGTCAAGGTCGTCGGTACGGGGAAATAAGCCACCGTATTGCGGGCGAAACGGAGAAGGCGAGGGGAAGGGGGCAATTGTTCCGGTGTGGCGGGGGGGGGGGGGGTGTTACGGGGCAAAGGGTGCAAAAAAGATTAAGGGGGGAGGAGGGGCAAGTGCCCCTTTGCACCTCCCTGCTCTCCTAATGGAAGAGCCAAACATGTCTCAGAAATGACCAAGCCATTATACTGCCCATAATGTTCATGAATCAACACGACATTCGGTGCTCCACCTAATTTTGTGTCGTATTGCAAAGATCGATCTCCACAGGCGAGTACCGGCAAAACTGCTGGAATCGCTCGCACCCACGTCATTTCTGTCGTTACGCACTATATGAGAAGGTAGCTAAAGTGGCAGCTTTCCTGCGTGGCGCTTGCTATGCGGAGTGGAAGTGGTATCGGCACAGGTCATAGAGTTTAATGCTAATATAGTATGAAACTCTATGGCACACGTGACCTCAGCAATTGTACTACTCCGAACACGGGAGCAGGCACTGGCGTCGTCTAATTTTGGGCACCGTATAGCGTAGCAAGCCTTGGAAATTCCAGCGTTCTCTCTCTCTCTCTCTCTCTCTCTCTCTCTCTCTCTCTCTCTCTCTCTCTCTCTCTCTCTCTCTCTCTCTCTCTCTCTCTCTCTCTCTCTCTCTCTCTCTCTCTCTCTCTCTCTCTCTCTCTCTCTCTCTCTCTCTCTCTCTCTCTCTCTCTCCAACTCTCCAACTCTCCAACTCTCCAACTCTGAGTTTAGCCACAAGATTATAGCAGATATAAGTATTGTATGCACTATCCGCGACTACGGATGGCAGCGGCTTCAGCTAATCGAAACTGAGGTTTGAATTGGTTCGCGGAGTTCAATGTATACAGTAGTACGCTGTGTGTACGGCGTACACGTACCCCTTCCGAGTACTGCATGACTGAGGTGACGTCGTAGGGCACGCTTCGGCTGTTCTCGATGGCGTGTGCGAACTGGGAGGCCTTGTCGGCGGGCACGTTCTCCCAGAGGATGAGGATGTTGCCGTCTCTGTCGAGTCGCGACTGCTCGTGGTAGAAGCCGATGGCATGTCCGATCTCGTGGATCACCACCGACGTCTGCGTTAAGTGTTGCGTGTGGATACGCGGGAAAA
Source organism: Haemaphysalis longicornis (assembly GCF_048455015.1). Lineage (NCBI taxonomy): Eukaryota > Metazoa > Arthropoda > Arachnida > Ixodida > Ixodidae > Haemaphysalis > Haemaphysalis longicornis. Next base: position 182,455,296 of record NW_027526295.1, read on the forward strand.
ACAGCTCATCCTGCTGGGTGTATACATTTACCAGGAATAAAAAAGGATTTATGCGTGCGGGCGAATGTACACTGTAGCTTCCAGCCTTTAGCTAACTCGACATTGCTTTTTTTAATTTATTTTAAGCTTATGTACGCTGCGCCAACTGCTTAAGCCATGCTCGCCAATGTATCTGATAGAAGACTGGATGCAAATAACGTACGGAAGAAAGCCCTCAAACAAGTAAATTTATGCGGGCCTTTGAGAATCACCCGTCCTCGATGCTCAATAAACATGCGAAATTGAACACAAATCTTTATAACCGGCGTGTATAGTTCTTTATATAGTACGGCATCTCCAAACAGTCGACATCTCGGAAGTATCTGGTGTCATATACCCCAATCATCGTAACGGATAGTTGTAGCGACTGCTTTCCTAAGCAGTAATTAAAAGTGATATCACTTTCAGTATCCTCGCAAAAGCAAGTATTTGGTAACAAAAAAATGGGGAAGGAGAACTACACAAATGTTTGTCACTGAGAATTTTCGAAACGGTCCAGACGTAACAAAGTGGCACACTATGTGGCAGGGGCTAGCGTCACTAAATAAGCTACGCTTAAGAGTACCGCCACTTCGTGCACCTGGAAGCGTCTGGGGGCCATTTTGTTTCTGGCTTGCAGTGTTGCCATCTCCCCCAACGAAACCGCCGCCGGTTGTGACGGGCAGAGTGTGACCGGCCGCTCTAGCGTCCGCGCAGCAGAGAGAGAGAGAGAGAGAGAGAGAGGAGAGGCGCCCAGAAACAAAATGGCTGCGCCCATATGTAAACAAATATCACGTGGTGCCGACCGACCTATGGAAATCCTGGCGGCACATAACAATGAGAGAAAAGAGTGCCGATACTCTAAAAGCCTTTATTTAGTGACGCTAGCAGGGGCCAGTCGAGGGCTTACGTTTTTCTGGACTTCAATTTCGTAAGATTCGGTCGGTGTTACGGCGTGCATATCACATACGTCATACATTGCTATTGTTCTGGCCTCGGCCGGAAGATTTTGTGACCATTGTCAATGTGGACGCACACGCACAAAGTCACTCATCCCAAATTTGTTGACGAGGAAAGGGAGACACGGTACAGTGCACGTCGAGGGTGACGACGATGCCGTGCTTCAAGAAGGCTGATGGCGTGTCATAGATCTCAGTGGGGAGGAGAGGCATTGCGCATCCACTCCTGTTGTTCCTTCCCACGTTAGCAAAGAACAAAATGACCGCCACTGACTTAGTTGACCCTTAAATTGTATGCTCTAAATGTACGTCAAATGACGGTTGCCGGACCATCATTTGATCAGTGATCGATGCGCACATTTTTTTAAGTGCGAATGCACTTTATAAGCGACCCCGAACCTTCCGCCGTCCGCATAGCAACAGCTGCGGGTGCGCGCGCTTTTCGTCTTCCTTAGCAACGGGGGGAGATGGGCGCGCGCTGCCTGGCCGCTGACATGGCACATACCCACGTGGGAGATTGGCCAGGAATAAGTGCGAATGCACTTCTTAAGCGAGCCTGAATCGTCGCGCTCGCATAGCGCCTCCTCTCCCCCCTCGCCTACTCTCCTAAAGCCCCTTTACTACTCTCCAGCTCGCAACACCCTCTCTCGGCGCGCCAGCCAGGCCACTACACTATATATATAAAAAAAAAACAGCATCCGGCGCCAGGTTTCGATCTGCGGACTTTACGGCCGCAGCGCGACGCTCTACCGACTAAGCCACGGACGCGACGTTGATATCAGTGTTAGTAACGCGCCTTATATCTTTAACGCATTCAAACTACGTCGTCAGCGGCGTGCGTTGGCGACTCAGCGGCGTTATAGCGGCTTGATAACTGCGTGGTGTACACGTGATACTACAAACCCGCTAGTTCTGCATTCTCTCACGTGACTGCGCCTCCTCTCCCTTCACTCCGGTCGGCGCTTCGCAGCTGCGGTGCGCTGCGGTGCGGTGCGCTCCTCCTCTCGAACATACACGTTAATTCACCAAGATTTCCGCAGAGGGACAAACGAGGCGTGTTAAGCCGAACGTGATCACGAGGGGGTGTTAATGTAACTAACGGGCAAAATGCCACCAAACTTCAACAAACTCCCCCTCATAGCATTACCCCGTGCTTCGCACTTCCTCATACTCCCCTTCGGGGAAATGCGGGGGAATTTTTTTTTTTACAGCGGAACTGTATATATGGCTTACCCTTTGAGTTTTGTGTGTGTGTGTGTGTGTGTGTGTGTGTGTGTGTGTGTGTGTGTGTGTGTGTCTTCAGCAGATTAAGCTTTGCGATAAAGCTAACTTTCACGCGAAAGATGTAGCTATCAATACAACGTAGTTATTTTGGGAAAAATCGTATTGGCCGCCAAGATGATATCCTTACGCCTAGTTTTAGTTACTTGACATAATTAGCTCACCGTGGAGTTGCAAACAATTCAGGGTTTCCGTCTGCTGTTAGTGCATGGACCTCTACGGAACGAGCAAGGATGCAAAAAAGTCGAACTCGTGTTATAACAGCGAAGCTCTTTAGCAATTCGTTGATTGGGCCAATTCGCAAAAGTCAGTATAACAGTAAACAAAAGAAGTCACCGGCATTGGCAGAATTAGAACCTTCGTCTGGTACATCAACGGAGTTAGAGTCAGTCGCCTTAACGACTCGGCTATGGCGTTTTTTTTTTTTTTATGGGGTGGGGGGGGGTCGGGGGAGTTAGTACCCGAGAGTCAAACGGCTTACTTCCTCGGCCAGCTGTGACTGTGGGGGAGAGTTATGACACCACCTGCTCGACACATGTTGCACCTGCGGGCGCCTAGTTTAAGTGTGCGCGTTCCGTTCGTTTGTTCTGCTTCTTCGATGCCGTTATAGCTACAAAGATAGGGTAAAGGTTGTCGCGGCAGCGAAGAGAGAAGCAAATCGGCTGCAATCATGGACTTAAACCGTCGTGATGGTCGTGAATGTTACGTACAGCATCGCTACCTTCGTCTTACGGGTGGGCTTCCTTCATTTTTTATCTAAACTATTTCTAATGAAGTTACATGATGCTGGACCACTCAAACGGCCAAAAAGCAGTGGAAGTTTTATCTCGGCATTGTCGTGATAACTCTCCGTCAGTTTCAATACAAATAACACGAAGCCGCCGTTCCTAAGCCATTCCATCCGCACCACAATGCCACCGTGGTATCAACCAACGTTGTATCAACAGCCCCACGATTGACTGCTGGAATCAAAATACGGCCCTTTTGAGTTTCACCAAGCTAATTAATTCAAAAGAACGCCAAGTCGCAATTAGAATCAATCGTTTTTTTTTTTTCGTTTCTTGCACATGTTGGGTCTGAACCCCGGTCAGTGTGCTCGTAAATAAAGTGAATTGTCAACTTGCAATTCAAAGCGCATTCGTCATCCACTTTGTAATGCCATTTGCATAGGTATTTTAACAACTTTGCTGTCAAACCATGCGCGCTGAGCCACGTGTCAATTTTTTTTTTCAGCTATGCTCAAACATTCCTATGACTAATCACTTGTGACGATCAATCCTCATGCGCGTGTACGTGTCTGACTGTGCCGCATGCATGTGCGTGTACAAATCGGTGCTGGTCGTACACACAGGACGGGCCCTAGAGATACACATTCCCGTGCTTCCTTTAGTTAATCGCGGAGGTACAGCCTGGGCCACATTCGAGCACCAACGTCTGCTCATAGTAGACGTGAAGAGACCAACGTGCTCGCATCCGGGGCCGATGTTGAGGTCTTGCGGGCCCAGAGGTTCCATGCCGACGAGAGACCAGCACCTGCGTTGGGAAAGCAGCCACTTGTCGTGCCGTCTTCGTTGTGCAAAAATTAACGCTCCCGCCATTTTTGAATCGCGTTCTCTAAAACACACGCAAGAAATTCCCTTCGCTTAATTTGAAGGACAAAACATATGTACTATACGTCCGTGGTGTGGGGTCCCGTGTTATTGCAGGGTCCTTCAAAAGAGAAGGGCGCCATTTCACACTTGAGGAAACAAATTTCCTCATGATTTTTTTTTTTTGCTTTGGTTGTTGCCATTGAAGCCGCTGCAATTTATTTCATGCCGATCAGTATATGAATTTTTTACGCTTTTTGTACGAAAAGCTTATACCTCACAAAAAAATTATAACAAACAGAAACTGAGCGTACCACACTGTAAATAAGATTAGTAAATAATGCGTTAACCTGTGAAAGCCGGGGAAGGGCGTAAATGCAATTTTTGTTAAGACGTCCTGGCTGCCACCACAAAATAAAGTTGTTATAATCAATGAGATACATCCGGTTAAATCGTTCACACGTGTTTCGGAGCTTATATATAGCAAGAGGGGGGGGGGGGTGCGAGCGTTGAAGGGCATGCCATGGAAGTCGAGACTGACCCCTCGTTGTCGGTGCGGAACTTGATGTACCAGGGGTTGAGTCGGGTCCTCTGTCTGAAGATGAGGCAGGTGCGCTCCTGCCAGTGGTCGATCGACGCCATTATGACTCCTTTCACCTTGTCGTCGACCGCTGCGCGCACAGGGGTTAAAGAGACAAGTTTGTTTTTGTAGAGCGTTGCCGTGGTTGCCGTTCTTTTACAGCGAATAGCTGTTGAGCCGGCGTAAAAGTAGAAGGGAATCAGTAGTTTCTGGAAATGCAGCGTGTTTTTACGCACGTATGTACAATCCTTCGTTAACGCAGTCCTCGGGACTCCGCTACAAGAAGCACTTCCTTAGAAGTGGGTATGTTGTGCTCTTTGTAAACTGCAGGGTAGGACGATGAAACTCTTCGAATAAGAAGAGATTTCGAATAAAGTTATTGCTTTACAACGATGGCTTACTCTATGTGCGTATTTCACAGCATCACCGTCGTCATCGACATAATCGTGACAAGTTTGCTTCTCTCGGGAGAAGCAACTGCAACTGTGATCATTAGAGGCCGGATTTTTAGGCATTTAAAATGCTCATTTTAGGGGCCAAAATAGGCAGGCAAAACAACGTTTTACGCCTTAAATGTTGTCAGTATAGGCTCACTAAAGTTTCACGTAAATGCCAATAATTTCAAAAGAGGACGTGCGCGAACTGTATACGACAGGAAAACCAAAAATGTTGTTGTTCATGATGGCACAAAGGCGCCAACAGTTGAACATAGCCGCTCTGTTGTCCCATAAAAATGCTGGACTAGCGAAGATATATTGTCTTATTTCAACAAGAGCACTGATCACATTCATAATCAATGGCCATTGTTGCTTGCTTGATCATCGCATATAGTGAAACAGGCATGAAAAAAAATACTTGAGCTGGGAATACTGATCAAAAAGAGCGCTACTTTATGGCTGCCAGACAGAATTTAATTAGGGTACAACAAAGACAGATAGAAATAATATACGCAAGAGAGACGACGATTTGTCAAGAAATTAATATACCATTACATAAGGAGCTGTTAGGTACAACTCCGCCAGTTTTCTCATACATTATCCGAATTGTTCAGGCAAGACGTCCCAGCACTGCAAAATACACCCCCTCACATTTGAAGAGCGTTTTTCAAAAGGTGTTTCACAGCCGAATAGATTTTTAATGGAAAAGCATTGACCCGTCGGCAGAGTGAATTTTAAGACGCCAGGAAATCCAGCTGCGCACTGATGATTCGTCATTGGCTTTTCGATATAGGAATGATCTGCGGGCTCGATTCTCAACCATTGTGTTGAAATTAGAGTGAGGATGCTTCTAGAAACGAGGATGCGACTGCATATGTTTGAAGAAATTTTTTTGGAGAACGCGCTGGGCGTAGCCTAAGAATCACTGTGAAAATTGTTGAAAAAATAGAAACTATAGCCCTATCTCCAGATATTTGTATTCAAAATTGTGCCTCTTGTAGGCTGAGAATGAGCGTCCCATTCCACTGCTGATAGCGGTTGTTTTCCGGGAGATAGTTGAGCCAGAGGACTATAAGCCCCATACAGTTCCCAACAGCGAATGCTTCCGGGTAACATAAATAACGATCTCAAACAGCGTCGAAAGCTAAACTGGAGGCTACATAGTGTCCATAAGCTACGATTTTTAAAATAGGCATTGATGAGCATTTAAGCCCAAACGCCAAAATAGGCATTTATAGAGTATAAAAACACCATAAAAGCTCTTAACCGCTTATTCAGTGCTTCTCAAATGGGAGTGTGCGGACCCCAGGGGGTTCGCAAGAGCATTTCAGGAATCCGCGAAGCCTCCCTCAACCCCCCCCCCCCCCCCCCCCCCCCCCGCCCTCGTCATTCTTTTCTCTATTTTGCCAGCACTTGCTTGCAATGCAAAAAGGTGGCTTCGTTTTGTTTCTCCGCGTAACACATATTTTAACATCTGCTTTTTGAACAACACGTCAGCTATGAGAAGAAAAAAAAATCAGACAGAAAAGGCAGAATATTGGTGTTTAATATTATGCGCATCGTCATTAACGTCAAGCAGAAAGTGTTTTGTGTTGTGTTGGGTTTTATGGCGCATAAGCGACTAAGGCCATCATGCGCCAAACAGAAGTTGGTGTGTTTACTTTTGTGTGCGTTTACTTTTGTTTAGTACATTTAAGGCTTGTTTAGGAACTTTGCTTCTTTTAGAAAACCAAAAACGGAGGAAAAACGGAGGAAGTAAACTGGGGTGAAAGGGGATGTGTTCGTAGTAGAACTGCCTAAAATGTTTTTTTCTCAGGACCTCAAATATCGCACATGCGAGTAAAATGTGCTCTACTGTTAGATCTTGGTCACATTCTTTACATATTGGTTTATCTTGTTTCATTAGGAGAAAGTTATATGTCAGATGTGTGTGTCCTATGCGAAGACGGAATAGACTAATTTCTGTGAGGCG